>NC_056741.1:1141250017-1141270017 GCF_019279795.1 Protopterus annectens | reverse complement strand
AGTAACCTATAAACACATTAGAGCCCTTCTAACAGTTTAAAGTTAGCTGTACAAGCAAAATTTCTGAAACAGTAACACAAGATAACTAAACATTTTCTGAATATATTCATATCAACTTTGGATTTAGAATATAATATAGGCATATAAAACCCTCTCTCTCTTTCTCTCTCTCTCTATCAAACACACACACACGTACATACACAAACTCGACATACACACATGCAACAATTTCTCTTAGCCAAGTTATCACAAGTCAGAAAAGGTTTTAAAAATAAATATCATCTTCTTAAGGTACATCTCACAGCTCAGTGTGTTATCACAGAATATATGAAGTTATGTACAAAATAAGTCGTAAGGTTCTAAAACAGTAAATATATATGTTGCTGCCCATGTTTTATCAGAAACTTCAGTCTCACTTGGGTGATATATTGTCTGGCCTGTGCTTTAAAAGATAGTTTGTCTTTTTATTTCTGACTTTTGCTCCAAGTTTTTTTTTCTTATTATGAAATTCATATTATCAGCTGGCTGGTGTTGCCACTATGGATAGATGGAATGTCTGCACCCTCTCATCACACTGTTTAGTGGCTCTCTATATCTCATACATGTGACAGTTGCATTTCTCATTGCTTTTCTTATATTTGCTATAAATCTCTTAATCAGGTCATTTGCATGTGGGCATAATTATGTTATTCCTTAAAAAAATACTGGTTGAATTGTGTTATTAAAAAGGGGATATAATGAAATAACCACTGTTGTAGAATGGCCCATAAAAATCTGTGGTAATATCCATCAATGGTGCTTCTAGTATTGTAGACATCTAAACAGATACTCTCTCTCTCTTTGTAGTGTGATTATTTGAAAAGCATGACGTCT
Organism: Protopterus annectens; assembly: GCF_019279795.1. Lineage (NCBI taxonomy): Eukaryota > Metazoa > Chordata > Ceratodontiformes > Protopteridae > Protopterus > Protopterus annectens. The sequence continues at coordinate 1,141,269,144 of NC_056741.1, read as the reverse complement.
CTCTCTCTCCATTTCCATTTCTTGCTCAGTGACAGCTCTTTGCTTTACAGCTTCTTGAATCTTGTTTATATTACTTTCAGTTTCTCATGTCGCTCATTTTCTTTCCTTTCTCTCTTTCTTAACCATGGCATGACTATAACAATTTCTATAATTTCAATTGAGCGGGACACCTGCTAACTATGCATTGATGATGAGGGTCCTTCTAGTGCACGGATTATGGCTTTTGTTCCTCTGTCATTCTTCTTTCCTTCAGTTATTCAGTAAGTTTTCTTAGAAACAGGTGACACTAAGTTGTATTCATATATCCTGGCCAAACTCTAGCTGAGGCTTCAATTGTTTGCAAATGTTACTTAATATGTTTACTAAAATACTAGTGTCTTTCATCCTCCCCACTTCAGTATTCATTTCATACTGGCTTCCCCTGCAATATTTTGTATGCATAACCTTCTTTGCTGTCTCTTTATGTCTACTTGCCTGCTATACCTTCTATCTCTTTATTTTGAGCTATCAGCTTTAGTGGAACTCTTACTCTTACAGCCTTTTGCAAACTGATTTATTTTTAATAGTTTGCATATTCTTTCTAATATCTGAGCACTGTCCTCTTTGTAGGAATTTACCATACAATGTCTACACATTGATATGTTGCATTCGTTCCTGTCTGCTACATTCATACATATGGCTCCTACTTCCACTTTTATATCCATGTTGCTTAGCTCTTCTTTCATATTCTCTATTGTGCTTATACTTCTATTTTCTTATCTCATATCTGACAGTTTAGTAATTATATAAAATCAAGGATATTCTTTAGTATCATATTTTGCTTTGGCAATGCCTTTCTCTTCACTCTTCCCGAGATGCATTTTTGAATAACTTGTGTTCTGATTTCTTTATCTGTTCGGGAATCCTAATCTTACTAAATAAATTGGGTTGGTTTCTTTCTCCTCTGCACATTGTAATCTATTAATTTCAAAATGTGCATTGTTTTAGTTCCATATACTGGTATACTGGGGTGTGGTCAAGATGGCTAACTGAGAGCAGCAACCGGTGAAAGCTTTGTGACTGAAAACTTTTCTCTGACAGAAAATGTAATAAAAAAATAATAACATGAAGATACTTGTAAGCTAATTTTCATAAGTTCATAGGTGTGTACTATTCTAATGGCCCTGGGGCCTTTACAAGCCTAGCCATAGGATTACCCCAGCACCATGCCACCTGACCTTAGTTCCCAGTGCCTCTGTGGAGTAGAGCCAGTGTAGTTATCCCTGGGGTGAATTTTCTATTTCCCATCCACTCATCAAGATTTCTCTTGAAGAGGGTCATTGAGGTTCTCTGCTTGACATGTATGGGAAGTCCATTCCATAGCATGGCAGTCTTTGGGTTATGAACCTGTCTCTCCAATACGTTCTGTTGACTGCGGTAATGAGGTTGAAGTCTCTGGAGTGTATGGTGCGGAGGGATTGGGATTTCTTTAGATGTAGCATTTCTAACAGAGCTGGATCAGACATGGCTTTGTAAGTCAAGCAGAGATCGCCTCTAAGTAGGCGATATGAGACAGAGAATAGTTGGGGATTTTTGAGTCTGTCCATATAAGACAAGTGTTTAAGGCCTAAGATTCCTCTTTGTGAGGTACTTTTGTGGCCTCTCCAGTTGTTGCAGGTGTCTAGTGATGTCCATGCCAAATGGGGCATTGTACTCGATGACTGGCCTAATGAGGGAAGAGTAGAGGGAGACAATGACCTCTTTCTTCCCGGATGCAAAACCCTTAGTAATGAGATGTGCCACATAGAAGGACTTTCTGACCACAGTTGCAATGTGGTGATCAAAAGAGAGCTGCTGTCAACCTGTGTCCCCAGATCTCTTATAACACCTTCTGTGTTCAGTGGACTACCAACAATGTGGTAATTCATGGGAACCAGGTTCCAGATCCCTAAGGGGATGACGACATTTTTTGGCATTGAGCTTAAGGCCATGGTTCTGACACCAGTCATTCATCTCAGTGAGGCCATTCTGTAGGATGTCAACATCACTTGGAGAGTTAATAATAGCTCTCAACTTGCAATTGTCTGTGAACTTTGTCAGCCAGAGTCCTTTCGTGTTGGCCTGGACATCAGAGAAGTAGATACCAAACAGGAGAGGACCCAGGACTGAACCCTGTGGGACTCCACTTGTGACTAGTCAGCAGTCTGACTTGGAGTCAACTACTTTCACACTGTGGGTTCTATCTATGAGCCAGTTTGCAACTCACCTAGTGCTATAGGGGTTGATGCCTAGCTTAGTGAGTTTTTCTATGATTCTTGAATGGAGAAAGGTATCAAAAGCCTTGGCCAGATCAAAGTAGGTTGTATAAACCACCTTGCCTTCATCCACAGCTTTGGTGACTGACTCAAAGAAGTCGACTAAGTTGAGCTGGCATGACCTACCCTTCACAAAACCAAACTGTGTGGGATCCAGACTTTGGAGATTCCCTATATCCTTGTTTATTAGATGCATGATGATGCATTCCATAGCTTTGCATATCAGACTACTCAGGCTAATCAGGCGATAGTTCCCTGGGTCTGTAATTGCTCCTCCTTTGTGGAGAGGGATGACTGTGGCAGTGCATCATTCAGTAGGGAGAAAGCCGGAGGTGATGCTGTGATTGAACAGGGCACACAGGTGAGGTACCAGTTCACTCTGTAGTTCATGTAGAACACAGTCAGGGATATTGTCAGGTCCCATAGAAGCTGTATTTTTGGCCTTGGACAGTGCTGTTTTAACCTGTGCAGCAGCAATAATGGGTGCTATTGTGATTGGTCCTTTTGGGGGGAGAGAGGGGTAAAGTTTGCACTGAATCTTTCGGCCAGTATACTGGCAATATCTGTTGGCTTGGTATAGAAGGTACCATTGTGCAGTAGCTCAGAGCAAATCTGGGTATTGCTGTGGAGATTTTTTACATAATTATAGAAGGCCTTGTGGTTGTCTTTACTATCTGCTGCAATTCTGTTTTCATAGCTAGCTTTAGAGGATTTAATGAGGGGATCTCAACTTTTTGTTGAGGCTAATAAGGGAGTTTTTCCAGTTTTGGGACTTTACCTTATTCCAGATCAGTTTCCTTCTCCTGTTGTATAGTTTGTTTATGGCAGGGGACCACCTTATTATTATTAATTATTATTATTAATTATTTTTGGGAGGAGAATTATTCATTAATAGAGAAAAGATTTATAGCTTGAAATTCTTTAAAACTTTTATTTTTTTTTTGTCAGAACTTCAACTGCTTAGTTAAGAGAGAAGAGATTTCAACATGAGTCACTCAAGTAATGGTACTCATGATTTTTGTGTTAAAAAGACATCCAGTCAATACTATCTAGTATGCAGGATGTATTATTAAAATAGACAAACTGGATACCAAGCTAGACAGTTTCAAAGAAGATACCAGAAAAAGGATAGAACATTTATAAATTAGCATGAAACAAGGTGCACAAATCAGCAGTATGGAAGAGACTTTGAATGATCATGAAGGAAGAGTAACTGAAGGCGAGTCTCAGACTGAATTTCTATTAAAACAAAACTGGCTCATAGGAAAACTCAATTTAGAAAATAGTCTGAGATTAAATAACATTATGATTTATGGTATACCGGAAAAGTATGAAGGAGACAACATAATAAACTTCTTAACTATCTGGCTACATAAAACATTAAATCTACCTGAAACTTTATCTTTCAGAATTGAAAGAGTACATATATCCCTGAGAGCACCTTCTAAGAAGGACAACTCACCACCATGCTTAATCATAGTTAAGTTTGTGTCTAGCTTAGAAAAAGATCAAATATTAAAACAGCATGGGTCAGCCAACCTATTAAAACAGGTGAGCATATAGTCAGATTTTATGATGATTATTCCAGTAAGTTAATGAATAAAGTAAAACCCTGTTTACCACTAATCAAGGGACTTAAAAGAACAATATTAAAGCCACTTTGGTGTTTCCTCCAAAGATCAAATTATTCCTTTCTGAATAATCCAAAATATTTAACACACACTGGAGAAGGCATCCACTTTTGTTAACAGCAATAAAATCCTCAATAACACTTAAAAATGGAGTGGAACAGTATATCCATAAATAGACAAAGTGAGCTGAATTCTTGAAAATTTTTTTTCAAAAAGATTCCCAGACTATTATTTTCTGAAACAATTGATTTACCTTTTAAGTAAAAGGTTTGTACCAGACTTTAAACTTCAAAGCATATGTAAATATGTATTTATATTTTAAGCTCAAACATTTTTCATGATGAGGAATATAAAGGGGTAGTTTTAATGTTTTACCACATTTACACTGAAGTACTTAATGTATTTCATTTAAGTAAACCTATAGGTGTGTTTGTAAATGTTAAACAAATACTTCCTGTAAGTGAATGCCATTATTATAAGCAATAGAACTGGTAACTTTAAAGCTATATACATTTTATTTGTTCAGCTGTGCTTAGTATGTGCATTGCTAGGTTAACTGACTGTCAGATCTAAATAATATGCTAATTAGAATTATTAAAGAGTTGGAGATTTTTTTCTTTATTCCTACATAACACATTCATTTTACAGGTCAACTGTGAAACAACAGACACTCTGAGAGAAAGCTTGAGAACAAAAGAATGTTCTATTTCTTCAGAATGCTGGAATTTCCTGCCTTGAGTTGTCCTGGAGAAAATCTTGGTCAGAGTTCATCACCTAGGTCTATGAAAAAAAATAACTTTCTTTTTTCCCTCTTTATGTATATATGTGAAAATCTACTCAAAATAACATTTATTTTATTTACTTAGAAGTGAAGAATTGGTAAGACAAAAACTATAGCAATGTTTAATACTGAGAAGTTGTAACATATAATTTGCTTACATTTTGCATGTTAATAGCTTATGCTGTAGTATTATTAACTTTAACTATGTATATCAACTGAAAGAAGTAAAGTTAGATGGTTGTTACTGATTAGAACAGCATAAAAGAACTAAGAAGAATGAGAACTGTACAGAGGAAATTAACAGCTGCTGTGTGCTGTGAGTTGTCATTTTCACATGCTGTAGTTAAATTCTGCTGTCACAATGTGAAGCTTAGATCAGAACAGCAGTTCACAATGGCTAAAAACACATTCAAATTAAATAAGCAAAAATTATTTTATATATATATATATATATATATATATATATATATATATATATTCAAGATTATTTGTAATACTAGAATTAATAAGAGTAACCATCTCATGAATAACAAGCACATACATGTGGAATACAATAGCTACTATGTAAGATTAATAAAAGAGCAGTATCTGTAACTTAACAAACGTGTACACATACTATAATCTTTAATAGAGAGCTGCTGATTAAACAGCCTTTTAATGGGATATTTTAGAAATACAAGATATATAGAATAAGGCAGAATACTAGTGGGAAATAAGAAACTGCAATTAAGAAAGATGTCTATTACATATACCTGCATATGACAGAAATGTGAATGTACAAGATCTCATATAAGTTACATAGAAAATCATGTAAAATATTTGAAAATAAGCTGAAATTTGAAGCTTGGTAATTTGAACTTTGAAGCTTTTTACATATTGTATGTTATTAGATTCACCAACACTACCTGAAATAACTCACTCATAAGTCAAAGCTGAAACTTAAGTGTTTTATAACTGAATCAGTACATCCATTTTGATATAAAGTAAATTAGATTTTTCAATATGTTTGAGCCCAGAAAGGAAGAATGGGATTTGAATTGAACACTTTGTAACTTTTAAATACAATACAGACTGCAGTTTTTTTTACTCCACAGATATAGCAAGACATTCTCTTCTACCACAGTAATGTACAAATTTTATGTATTAGTTTAATAAGCTAAAGGATTTTTAAATATGTTGATATTTGATGTGTTGAGTGTTACAGAAACTTAGAGATATAAACACTTGTTAAAAACTAATTCAGAGCTTTGTGTTAGAGCTATAAAATATATGTGTGCCTTTTGACATTTTATATATATATATATATATATATATATATATATATATATATATATATATATATATATACATACATATCTATATGGGTCTACCTGACATTGCCGACACTCCAGAACGCCGATGACCATATGGCCGACAGCATATGATCAACATTCGGAATGCTGACAATGCGGAACCGGCATCTCACTATAGTGCGGAATGGAAAGATTTCCATTCCTGCACTGTAGTGCAATTTTGGAGTTGGTATATTAAAGCTGTTAAGGTGTTGCTGGAAACACACTCCACGAACCACGATAAAAAGCTCTTTAATGACCGGAAACACACAGATATAAACGTTGACAATTCCTAATACGTTTTCGTCCACCAAGACTTCATCAGATAACAATACACACTTAATAAAGATCATTAAATACACCAGAAATTTAAAAATCAACCAATAAGAACATGTTGTCTATTAACAAATGCCAAATAAATAAACATATACATGTAGGAATTATAACATATTTAACTACACTGGTGTGGAATTAACTGTGGGTCATTTTAATCTACTATCTAGAGGTTTCAAGTTTGTACCATATAGGAAATGTGACCTTACAAAGTTATTATTAGATTTTAAAATGTTTATTAAGCAGCTCAGTTTGGAGGTTCTATTTCAGGGGCAGGCTAAGACAGATATACAGCCCTGTTTAAAGTGTAAAAGTGAATACAACCCACCAATACATCCCCAATTAAAAATTGTTGAGTCTATAGTGGAAAAAGAAATAAGACAAGTTACAGGTAAATCTAGAAGATACAATTTGAATCAAAATGAGAAAAGGGTACTTGGTGAACTTCAGCGGAATTCACAGATTAGGGTCATGAAGCCTGACAAGGAGGGGGATCTGTCCTTATGGACCAGGTTATATATGAAGGAAAAATGCAGGATATTTTGGGTGATTCCTGTACCTACATTAGGGTTTCTAGGAATGAGATTCATGTGGCCTACAAGAAAATTGAGTTGGCCCTTAATGATTTACTATTGGAAGGATTAATTAATATAGAAAATTTTAGATTTTTACATGTGCCTCAACCTAGAATACCCACTATGTTTGGGATTCCCAAGGTCCATAAGGTTATAAAAAATCCCCCTCTCAGACCCACTGTGTCCGCTGAAGGATCCAAGACAGCGCCTTTAGCAAAATACATGGGTGTAAAATTTAAAAGTACTGGGGTATGGAAAAATATTCTTAAAGACTCCTGGGAATTCCTTCAGGGAATTGATTTAAACCAGGTTTATGATGACATTATATTTGTGATAGTGGATATTAAAGATTTATTCACAGTAATACCCCAGGAGTGTGGCTTAACTTGGTTGGAGGCGGCCTTGGTGGACAAATGTAATATTTCTAGTGATGAATTGCAAGTCATACTTAATCTTATGGAATTGATATTAAAAATAATTATATTTATTATGGTGGTGAGTATTTTCACCAGCTAAGGGGGTGGCTATGGAGGCCAATTGTGTCCCACATATGCCAACATCATCTTAGCCTGGAGGGAAAAACAATATGTTTTTAACTCTAGATTTTGTGACTGTTGGATTTTATACAAGTGATGTCTTGATGATATTTGCATTTTTTGGAAGGAATCTGAGGAGAAGTTGAAGGAATTTTTAGAGTATCTGAATACAACTACTTCTTTTTTTGCAATTTACAAGTTCAATTACCCTCAATAAAGTAGCTTTTTTGTATGAGAGTATCATTAAAATTACTGGGGGTATAAAATCTAAAGTTTTCTGAAAGGAGACTTTCTCTAACTTGTACCTTCATTTTGAGAGTGCCCACCCATATGTACAGAAGAAAAGTGTTTTAAGGGGCAACTGATAAGAGCTAGTAGGCTAACCTCTCTAGATGAAGATTTTGAGGAAGAATGTGTTTTTTTTTAGAAAAACTGTTCTTGGAGAGGGGGTATTCAGCCAAGTTGTTAGAGGACATTACCATGTATGTTAAAAATCAGTGAATGGCAAGATTTATGCCCATTTTAGGTAAAGGAGATGAATTTACTTTCGCCAATGTTGAGAAAAATGATAGTAAATTTAGTAGGGTATTCACAATGGAATATAATAGTGATTCAAAAATGGTAGTTGATGTGGTTAGGAGAGAGTGGAATAGATTTAGCTCTTTTACTGACCTCAAGGGAGTAGAAAATAAGCCTATCAACATTATATTTAAAAAAGGTATCAATTTGAAGGAACTATTTGAGAAGGGGAGTACTACATCTAGAGGTAAGAGACTTGGCATCTATAGATGTGGGGCATGTTCCCAGTGTAAACATGTAGCTAACGTTGACCAGGTGTATGTCAAATCTAGGAATAGGACTATTAAAAGCACTTATTATAGTAATTGTAATACTAGTGGTTTAGTTTATTTAGTAATATGTGAAGTTTGTCACGCCTTTTATGTAGGGAAGACAGAAAGACGTCTGAAAAGACGCATTTATGAGCATTTTTATGATATTAGTAAAAGTAATGACAAGAATGCCCTATACAAACATTTACAAAATTGTGCCCAAGCAAACTTTTTATTTTTTGTGTTGGAAGTTGTTCATGTGGATGCCAGGGGGAGCTCTTGGGAAACCCGTTTGGAATATCAGGAATTGTATTGGCAGGTCCTTTTGGATGCTGGGAGGTATCCCGGCTTGAATGAGAGCATTTCCCTGGCACCACTATTGAAGTTAAGGGCAGTCAAACTTTAAAATATTTTTATCTCTAATTTTAACCACTAGAGGTTAAAAGGTTGCATTAAGAATGTTGAATTAAATAATTTCAGATATATTTTGGTATTTGATTTTATATATAGGTATATATTTTTTAATAATATTTTAAAGTGATTTTTATAGGGTATAAATAAGAAATATTGAGTGATTGTTGTGTTTTTATTGTATTTTATGTTAGGAGAGCTGTGCTTTTATGATGCATATATTTTTATTATGGGTTGTAAATGTTATTGAGGACTGTTTGAATAAGGTGCTTCTGTTTCTTTATTTCTTTTGTATTTGTTAATAGACATGTTCTTATTGGTTGATTTTTAAATTTCTGGTGTATTTAATGATCTTTATTAAGTGTGTATTGTTATCTGATGAAGTCTTGCTGGACGTAAACGTATTAGGAATTGTCAGCGTTTATATCTGTGTGTTTCCAGTCATTAAAGTGCTTTTTATTGTGGTTTGTGGAGTGTATTTCCAACTACACCTTTTTGCTTATTAGTTGTTTTGTGATAATTTAGTTGATTTACTAGTAAAAACAGAAGATAAGTCATTGTACTTTACTCATTATTCTTATACACATGGGATGCAAACTAGAACTGATAGGATTTATGCCTCCACAGATTTACTTAATAAAGTGAATTATTTTAAAACTATTCCTTGTCCTTTATCTGATCATAATGCACTAAGTATTAATATATCTTTGAATGATAATGGTCATGTAGTAAAGTCTTACCATGCGTCTCCTAAAATGCATATTAAAGATAGAATGGGAAGATAATGGGATAAAGAGTTGTTAGAAATACAAGATGAAATACACAAACTGAGGTCTGAACAACAAAGAAATCGGATACTACTGAAGTCATTAAAAATTAATGACAAAATATCAAACAGTTTTAAGACACATAGTGGGTATAGCTTTAGAAAAAAATAAAATTACATAGTTATGTAATGACTTCAAAAAATCTACATAGATTAGTTAATAAAAGTAAGATGTTAAGCAAAAAGGCACAAATCAACAATATCCAAAATCCTCACACTAATAAGCTTACTTCAGATACTGAGGAAATGTTTAATATTTTTTTTAAAAAATATAACGATCTCAATAAAGATAAAATAATCCTGATGATTACAAAAATTGACAATTATTTAAAGAAAAATGTTACTAATAAACTTAATGACCAACAAACATCTCTGTTGAATAAGCCTATTACCCTGCTAGAAGTTAAAGAAGCTTTAAAAAGGTAAAAATGGTAAAGCTCCATAGGTAGATGGTTTAAGTATGGAATTATATAGTCTATTTCCATTAAATATTTTCGAATTACTGAGTGATGTTTTCAGGATAATTCAGAGTGACAAGATAATTCCTCCCTCATGGAAATTTTCTGTAATCTCACCTATACTTAGACAAGGAAAAGATACGTTAGTCTCCTCATATAAACCTATTTCATTATTAAATGTAGATTACAGAATATTTGCTTCCATTTTTACCACCAGTAAGAGATATAGTAGATTAATTAATAATGATCAAACAGGATTTATAGTCAATAGATTAACATATGATAATATAAAAAGGAGAGAAACTATCTTAGATTTAGCACAAGGAATGAACAAGAAATTGGCCCCAATTAGCTTAGATATTGAGAGAGTTTTTGTTACTGTAGACTGGAATTACTTGTTTAAAACTTTAGAAGCATTTTCATTTCCAGAACAGTTTATTGGAATGTTAGAAAACTTGTATAGAAACTCCAAAGCATATGTTAAAATTGCATCTTCCATTTCTCAAGGTTTCACTTTAAACAAAGGCACAACATACAGGTGTCCCTTATCCCCTTTACTATTTGCATTAGTTATCAAACCCTTAGCTAATAGTATAAGAAGCAATAAAAAATGATGGTTTCTCAATTAACAGAGATTGTCAGTCCAAACTATGTTTTTTTTGCTGATGATATTTTATAACGATTGGATATTTAAATTATTTGATCGAAAAAATAGATGAGAAAATTGAAAAGTTTCAAGAAGTATCCGTACTGAAATCTAATACTAATAAAACTGAAACTTCAGTGTTAAATCAATTACTAGATAGTAAGTTTAAAGATAAATATAAATATAATTGGGAAGGAAAAGAACTAAAATTTTAAGGAATAAAAATCTATCAAGATGTAAGATTTTGAAAACATAAACGTGTTACTACTTACTAAAAATGGATTGAATGTATTTTTAAGGATAGTTAGTACTTATTAAAATGTTTATATTACCCAATATTATATCTATCTATCTATATATATTGCATTTAATAGCTTTAATACCTGACAAAAAACACACAAAAAAACTTAAAGAAAATTGAAGAAATATTAACTTAAATCTTATGGTATCCTAAAAAGGCCAAAAATTGCCTATAGAAATCATATAAGATTATGGGAATATGGAGGTTTTAGCTTCCCAGGTGTAGAATCTTATTTTGTTGCTGCAAGTTTTAACTCTATTATACTCTGGATAGACTTAACACTAGTCAATGGAAAACCATCCAGGAGCAGATTATACTAAATTCTTATACGTTTATTAAAGAAGTTATATTGGAAATATGTAATAATCCTTTTATCTGGTTAACAAAATTTACCGTAGATGGAAATTCATTTCAATCTTTAGACTCTGCATATATGAAATCAATTCTTAAAACAGTTAAAATATGTTTTTTAAAACTCCATTAATATAAAAATAGACATTTTTGTGCTTTCCCACTGCTCATACATCTAGATTTAAGGAAACTCAGAACAATGTTAAAGTGAATTTGCTAAAAAGGCATGGATTTGTATTATGGTCTGGTTACTTTGAAAAAGGAAAAGCTAAGTCCTCACAATATTTAATGAAAAAATATAAGTTGGATGAATCTGCTAACCAGTTAATATTACCCATTATTAAGAAATTAAATAAATTTGTAGCTATGAGTGAATGGAACACTATCCCCCATTATATGAATATATGAACGCTGTTATCAAAGGTAGATTGACAAACAAAGGAAGTTTGTCCAAGCTCTATAAGTTAATTATAAATAATAGTAAAAATAATAATTCTGATGTAAAATTATGGAACTTTTTAGATAGTAGTGGACTGAGTGACTCAATAGACAGTAAGCATAAAACTTTGTTACTTAAATTAGTCAAACTTCCTCAAGTTTATACTAGAAAGATTTATGTGGAAATATATACATGAAATGTTTGTTACTTCCTATAAGATGTCTAAATTTAGTAAAAATGACTTCCATAGTTTGTTGGAAATGTAGAAAATATGTAAAAGCTGATTGGATACACATGCTTATGGATTGTGAAAAAATAGATGTACATTGGGAAGAGAGAAGTGTGTTTTTTAATGGGTTATGGTCTGATAATTGATCTTCAACTAGATCAGAAATACAAAAGAATGTTCTACTTCCTGTATCTGTAAAAGCCAAAGAGCAAAAAATGTTTAGGCTCTCTTGGCAATTGTTAGAAAAGTTATTGCAAAAAACTGGGAAATCGAACTCAGATCCTACATTCAAATAATTTTTATATTTAAGAGAAATATTATATAAAACTGAAAAAATAACCTTGAAATGTTACTGTTGAAATACCAAGAGTCTTAATGCATTAAGATTCAATGTATTCTTATCATTGTATAACAATACGTGAAGTTGAATTCTGTGTACATATTGCAAATATACTAAATTCATATAAATTTTCTTAAAACAATGCTGGTGTAACTTTTTACATTGTCAGATGTATAGTTGGGGTCTGATATAACATCATATATCTAGTAAAGCTTATTTCTTGCAATAAGTAACATGACTTTCAATGTTTTGTCAATGGTTATATTTAAGACAGAGGCTTCCTTACTGAATCAGATCTTCCATCTGTTTCACTGTGACCTTGTGTTATATGTATCACAATCATTATCAAATGCTGTCAGGCTTGGTAAATATGGGGACACTATATCATCTTTAAGCTTTAGTGAGACTAGTTGCCTTTATCTATGCTGTGTGTCCTCTCTGGTATGCTAGCTATCCCTTTACTATTTGCACTTTGTATTAATTTTAACTGAAAGACTACTTAAATGGAGTTGTCCTTGCTTCTACTCAAATTCCATGACTGCAAGCATCTTGCCAGCACATATTACCAGCTTAAAAAATGACAAATCAGGTCCTATATCCTTACTGTACATTTTACTCATTACAGCCTAGTGACACCTCCAGGCATTTCTGTAGTTACATCCTGCTGACACCTCCAGGGGTCAGATACTGCTTATTCATATTTGCATTAATAATTCTAAAATCATGCTCCATACAGGATATTAGAGGATTTCATCTTGGAGCTTACATGGTGCAAATACAATTTTATTGATATTTGACCTCCTTCTAGTGCAGCTAAACAGATTTTGAGTATTATCTGTATACTATTTATTTGTATTGTAATAATGTTCATATTTCTCTAAACAGCTCAACAATCAAGTGACACAGACGAAACTCCTTGGCCTCATATGAAAGCTCACAGTTCTATGAAAAAATACTAATGGCAGTATGTGTGTGGTGAGATATTGTAAGCTGTTTATACAACTATTAATATTTACTGTGTTTGTTATGGCTTATAAAACTCAGTTTAAAACCTACAATCAAATTAATGCAAACATTGTTAAGGTTACTTTGTGCTGGATAGGTTACCATTTACATATTTCTAGTGAAAGTTATGGTTTTACAGATATGAACATTTGTTTTTACTGTGAGGTGAAGGTGACAATTTCATTTTTTAAAGCCTTAGGCCACACTCATTGAAAGTTACAGTACAAACTCAAAACAGCTCGGAAATTTACATTTTTCCATTGCAACTTTTGATGATGTCATGTAAAGACCTATGACAATAGTGATTTCAGCTGCTTTGACAATGAATATCAATATGCTATACATACATACATACAATATTACTAATATTTATCTATTTTAGGGATGCCAGTTCAAAAAAGACAGCCTTTTCCTGTCATGAAAGTAATGCCCTCAAGGTTATAATATGTCTGAAGGAACACAGTCTGATGCAGTATTAGTGGCCCACCAGGTAACACTTTGGTACTGAATGATCAAAAGTCTTTGGATTCTATTCCTATTTGCAGGTGTTTGGATTCATTTCCTTTTGCTGATGCTGCAAATTAGCATAGCAGGTGCTACACTCCCATGTGTACCACCCTGTGAATGAAATATTAGACTAAGGACACTCCTATCTGAGTTGGTGGTAGGTCAGACAAATGTAAAAGATCAGACCAAACTTATTGAGCAGAAAAGTTCTGTAAAAAGCATTTTGTCAATCAAATAACATTAAAGGGGCACTATCTCGTTTCTAAATAGAGCTCCTTGCCTCAGACCGAAATACAAACATTGCCACCTGCTTTAGTTAACTACCTCCCACTTTGTGACATCACTGGTTATTCCTGCCCACATATCAATTAACTTTGCATATTCAGTCCCATTATTATTTAAAAAATGCTTGAGACATAAAAGCAAGATGCAGTCTGTCGGAACTAGATCTACATTGTTTGAGTTTGCAGATAGGAACCAAAATCTAGTTTCGACAGACTGCATCTTGCTTTTATGTCTCAAGCATTTTTTAAATAATTATTGGCCATCCTTGCATTAGTATGACAAGTTACCTAGACTAGACCATGCAAGCATGATACAAAACTCGTTGTTCCATTAACTTTCAAAGTGAATTAGCATTGTATACAAGTCCGTAAGTGCATACAGAGCATACATTGTAGAATGCCAGTTCACCTTGTTTTTTTTTTCTAAGCTCTCGTTTACAAATGTGTGGAGAAAAAAAATGCCGATTTGCGGAGAAAACAACCATTAAACTAGCATGAAATGAACTTCTCTGATTTAAAGGTTTGCTGCATTTGTAAGCACTAACGTGTTAAACAGTTAACGATAGCTAATTCCCAGCATTCTGTGATTTTATACACTGTGTATAATTACAAGTATACCACTACCACTTCATCAATTCCATTTTAATTTTATTTATTTTTAGTTTTGTGTGTGTGGGTGTGTGTGTGTGTGTGTGTGTGTGTGTGTGTGTGTGTGTGTGTGTGAGAGAAAGAGAGATAATGTGCAGCAGCTGATCCCGAGAGAAACACTGACTGGTGAAGCTGAAAGCAGAAAGCATTATCAAATTCCTGCTTCCCTGTTAAAAAAAGAATAAAACAAATCTCCATAAATAGAACAAAGCAGGTAAGAAATGTAAGGCTGGATAGATATTATAAACCATTATACAACTCCCCCCCATTAATATTCATAAACGTGTACGCTGATTGGTCAGCGTGCAAGTTGTAAATCAGAGTTATAGTAATGGAAAAAGGTCCGGTCGCCCAGACTTTTTCCATTACTATAACTCTTTTTTCTCACTGTTTTGCTATGTTAAACTCATTTAACATAGCGAGACAGCTTTAAAAAAAGCAATGGAGATTCTCCGTTGCTTTTTTAAAGCTGTCTCGCTATGTTAAACTCCTTTAACATAGCGAGACAGTTTGTAAAAAGCAACGGAGATCTTGCTTTCTCCGTTGCTTTTTTCAAAACTGTCTCGCTATGTTAAATGGGTTTAATATACTGAGACAGCTTTAAAAAAAGCAACGGAGATTCTCCATTGCTTTTTTAAAGTTGTTCATATGTTAAACCCATTTAACATAGCGAAAACAGTTTGTAAAAAGCAACAGAGATCTTGCTTTCTCTGTTGCTTTTTTCAAAACTGTCTCACTATGTTAAATGGGTTTAACATACCGAGACAACTTTAAAAAAAGCTTTTTTTAAAGCTATCTTGCTATGTTAAACCCATTTAACATAGCGAAAACAGTTTGTAAAAAGCAACGGAGATCTTGCTTTCTCCGTTGCTTTTGCCCACAGTTCTGATGTACTGCATAGGCATATGCATGCGCAGTACATCAGAACTGCCGCAGAATACCAGACAGCTGCGGAAGGGCAGCAAGGAGGCATTATACAATGCCATTATTTAAGAAAAGTAATTATTTTTTTCTTAAATAATGTCATTGTATAATAGCAATAACCCACTTCTGGGTGTGGGTAATGCTGGATTTACCCACGGTTGGCTTTGTTTGGCCACTCAGGCTTCACCCTCGTGACCAAACCACGCCAACCATGGGTAAATCCCGCATTACCCACACCCAGGCATGGATTATTGCTATATTAAAATTCTAAGATACTCCAAACACCCGCAGTTTGAAATAATGCTGCGGTTGCGGTTACATTTTTATACCCGCAATTGCGGTAAAAGTTTTACTTTGTTTCATGGTTCCGTCTTTTTTTTTAACTGTAACACAGCTACAATTCAAAGGACTTTTACAGAAGTTTCAAGCAGATGATTTTCCACATTTTGAACTACAAGGGTAATATGAGTTAACTTTGCATATCTGTTAAAGGTAAAAAAAAAAAAAAGTTAACTGTCAAAATACAAAATCACCTGCCATTCATGACGGGGTTGATACTTTAGAAAACATTTGAGTTTTATTGTTGAAAGTTCTGTTGAAACTAGATGAGGGTTTTTTTGGGAGGGGGTGGCATTTGGCACTGCATGGGGAAGACCATTTAAAAAGTTTGTGAACTAGGACTACTTATAGTAAATTTAAGTAAGCGTTTAAAGTACTTGGCCACACACCTGAATTAACACCTACTAATGCTGTATTGCACACATTGTAGTTTGAAATGTGTTTCAGTGTTATTTAACAGTATCTTGGTTTACTTTGGTGATTGAATGTATGCCTGCCCTCTTTATGTGTATCTTGTGGCTTTCTTAGAATGTATTATATAGTATGATTTTACTGCTACTTTTGCTTTTTGTAGGTTGTCTAAATCTGCTTTACAGGACCTGGCTAGCCATACCTCTCAATTGTATCTCATATGAAGTGAAGTGAATGCAGTCATCAGCATGGCTAGGGATTCTGTATGTGGATGCAAAAACTAGCCCTGTTGTCATGATTCTTGTAATTGGAGATTCAATTATTAGAGGAACTGATATGTATATTTGCAGGGATGATAATGAACATCGAATAGTGTTATGCTTGCCAAGAGTGAAAATAGAAGATGTAAGACAAGCCTTGGATTGGAATGCCTTAGTGTAAGGAAGGATGGATCTGTTTTTATTCGTGTTGGTACAAATTATGTCACCCGCAAGGATTCTCTGACTGATAGTAGGGAACTGACAGCCCTCTTAGATAGTATTGCTTGTACTGGTGTTATGACGTATTTTTCACAAATCACCTTATAGAAAGGATAGTCAGGTCACTGTGAATGAAGTGATTTTTTGGGTAAATACCTACATGGAAAAAATATCATGTTTTAAAAAATGAAAATATGTAGGGCATCCAAGCCTTGTTTTGGGCACACGTTATCAGACAGGATGGTGTGCATTTGTCTAGATCAGGGAAGATAATTTTTGTAGCAGATATTTTGCAATATTTGACAAACACTAGGCAGGATTTTTGCCATGTCAAAAATTTAACAGCCCACAGATAGCAACATTTGATGCATCTCTTATGGTTGTTAATGCTAGAAGCATTAATAATATATTTTTTTAGTTGGAAAATTTTCTATATTCCCACAAGAGTGATGTTGTTATTGTTTGTGAAACATGGTTAAAGAACAATGACTGGAAACCAGTTCTGTGTGGGTATAAATGCTTTTACTGTAACAGACATTCTAACAACAAATATGTTATAACAGGGATTAAAGATAGCTATGAGACCTGTGATTATTATTATATGTTCAGTGATAACACCAACACTATAGACTGTGTAACTGTGACAGTAAAGACAACCCTGGAACATATAACAATTGTTTTAGTGTATAGACCATGACGTAGAGGAATTCATACATTTCTTGCATGAAACACAGAAGAGAAGAATAATATTAGCTGGGGACTTAAATTTACCAGAAACAGACTGGAATAATATTGAGTCTACAACGTTAGTGAGGAAATTATTCACAGTGTATATTCAAGAACAACAATTGCTTCAGATTGTAAAAAAAAAACTACCATGGGACAGAACATACTACACATTGTGTTCCCAAAGAAATTACTGTAACTTCAAGTCAAGTATTACCACCATTGATGTGCAGTGATCATGGGGTTATAAAGGTTAATGTGTTGCTAGATAATTCTGCCAAACTGAAATCTAAGCGAATGCACAGGTTAATTCCAGATTATATGGAAGCAAAACAGTCACTATGTAAACCTAACTGGAGTGAGGTGTTCAGTGGAAAAACTGCAGATGGAATGTGGAAAGTTTTGAAAGAGAAAAAATGTTTAACATCAGGAAGTAGGCATACAACATCAGGCAGATATATTTCCATAAGAACAAGATATCTGATTAAAGTGAGAGACAAAACATATAAGAAATGTAAGAGAGGTCGAACTATAACTTTGAAAACTGAAATAAACAAGCTGGACAAACAGATTAAGCATAGTGTGAGACAACATTAAGAAAAATTTGAAGAAAATGTATATAAAGATATTGAGCATAATAGGAAACCTTTTTATAGATACATAAAATGTGGAAGGAATAAAGACACAAATTGATAAACTATGTGCAGATTCTAAAATTTATTCTCAGACACAAAAGATTATAGATATATTCATAAAA
Source organism: Protopterus annectens (assembly GCF_019279795.1). Classification (NCBI taxonomy): domain Eukaryota; kingdom Metazoa; phylum Chordata; order Ceratodontiformes; family Protopteridae; genus Protopterus; species Protopterus annectens. The sequence continues at coordinate 1,141,250,752 of NC_056741.1, read as the reverse complement.
TCTTATGCAAAATAGTTTGGCTCCACAAAAGGGGTGATAAGTTGTCCTAGTGACATCCAGACAACTCCAGATACTGGAATCAAATTAGATTATATTGAAAAAGAACTGGACAAACAATATCCAAACAAAGTGCAGAGAGGAGACGGAATTACTAACAATGACCTGAGAACACTTAAGCAGGAACTTACAGTATCATTATATCTATTATTCACTAGGTCACATAAATAAGGGGAGATTCCTCAAGGTTGTAGACGTGTGCTTATTAAACCTGCTTTTATGGGAAAGGGGAGTAGAACAAACCCAGAGTAATATAGACCCTTAAGTCTCCTTTTCATGTTAGGGAAAAATAATGGAGAAAGTAATATTGGCTAAGTTATTGTTAGAACTGGATAAGTTGGGACTTGAAACCATATAACAGCACATATATGTTGAAAACAGCTCTATTACCACCTGTAACATGATGTTCTATAACAATATAACAACAGCTGTGAATGAAAAATTGTGCTGTGATGTAATTTATATAGATTTAACTTCACCATTTGACAGGGTCATACATATAACACCAATCAATAAATTAGTACAACTAGGTATTGATGTACTCTTGATAATATGGATAGCTAGATGGCTTACAAATAGGACATGGCAACTATCATACAGCAACTGGACAGGCAAAATCCTTGGCTACAGTCAGGGTGTCCCAGGGGGCTCTGTCCTGGGCCCTTACTCATTTAGATT
>NC_056741.1:1141237517-1141245017 GCF_019279795.1 Protopterus annectens | reverse complement strand
TTTTTATAGCTTTGTCCAGATTTCTTGCTCTAAGAGGTATGATGTGTGTGTGTGTGTGTGTGTGTGTGTGTGTGTGTGTGTGTGTGTGTGTGTGTGTGTGTGTGTGTGTGTGTGTGTGTGTGTGTGTGCACTTATTTCTTTACTTCTTATTACTTTATTTATTTAGGTATTTCTTTAGTTATTTATTTAGTTAGTTATTTAGTTACTTAATTAGTTATTTAGTTAGTTACTTATTTAGTTATGTATTTAGTTATTTATGTATTTGTTTACCAGTGTTCTCCACTGGGCGATGCTGAGCCCGTTTTCACTGGAGGCCCGGGGAGAAAAGCTCCACACTAAAATACACAGTACATATAAATACACAGTACTTATAATAGACAACATACAGTAATTCAATACAATGGCACAACATGATAGTACATACTGTGCAGGCATTGCAGTTTCTAACAGAGAGGGCACAGTGAAAAATGTGAGCCTGATGATGGATTAGACTAGCTAGGAAATATTTACACACACACACACACACACACACACACACACACACACACACACACACACACACACACACACACACGTGTGTACTGGTGATCTGGTCCAGGGAGTTTGTGTTTACAAAAATCCAGGAGTCTCTGTGCCTTTATGTTTGGTGTCATATATGATTCCCAGTTAATAGTGGGGTAGTTAAAGTTGCCCCTGAATATTATATTAGTCTGGATGGTGATTGCTTCCAGTAAGTTTAAATATATGTCATGGGTTTCCTTTGTCTTAAAGGGTGACCTGTATCTTGCAAGGAACTGGTTTTGGGTTTTGCCTATGGTGATTTCAATGTGGAAAAGCTGTAAGCCTTGAGACATATTTATTTTTGAAATAAATTGAGACACCTCCACCTTTAATGTCCATCAATGTAGTAAGCTGGTCTAAACGTGTAGAAGGCATTATAACTTGGCACTATCGGTGTGCTCTACACATTGTTAAACCATGTCTCAGCGACTGCACAAACAACAGCATTCTCTAGGGCGAAGAGACCTTTTACGGACTGAGATTTTTGTTTAGACTTCTAGCACTAAGCAGTAATACCTTTAGATTTTCTTGGTTTTGATTTGCTTTTTCAGAACTACTTTCAAGTTTGGTATTACCGAAAAAAGCACTATGTGGGGAGGACAATGTTTGAGCTAATATCTGAAAGCCTACGAGGGAGAGGTGCAGACCAGCCCTGGTAAGGCAGCATGGTCTGTTAACCATCTCCTTCCATGCTGACAAATATTTCTGGTTCCCCTGATTTTCATCGACATTATTTTTTTACATCTGTTCCAAGTGTGTTACAAACCTATAAACATGGCTCTTACAACTGTATGCTTAGCTTTATCATCATTTTCTGCAGATATCAATCTCCACTGAAAATTCAGTTTCTTGAACTTTGTTACATTAATTAAAACATTGACTAAATATATAAAAAATATTTACTAATTTTCAATTTGTGTTAAGAGATGCCTGAGTCAATTGGTTTGCATGTTAATTATTCTAAAATTGCTACAGACATCCTTGGCTTTCTGTTAAGTGTTTCTGATTGTGGACATACTGGGTTAAACAATGGGTGCCAGCAGAGGTAAAAATAGTCATATCCAACTTGATGAGATGCTAAGTGCATTGGTTTCTGGCTTGGTATTACATTTCATTTCATTTCATTGAAGGAGACATTTAAATGCTGAGCTGTTAAAAATATCTTATGCATTTCAATGTATGTATTTATCTAAATGTGTTAACCAGTGTAATCTATTCATGCATTCATTACAAAGTAGTAAAGTCAGATACTGTCTAGGTGCATCATGTGGAGAGACAAAACTTGGCTTCATTGATTGGGGGGTGGGTATGCTGTTTTATGAAACAATATGTGTTGCTTTCTATAGAATTCTGCTTAGTTGTGGAACTCACATTCATAAGGGAAGGTTGGACAAGAGGTTAGTGTAGCCTTTTTATTAAATTACTACTGTTTTTAAAAAAAATACTTTTTGTGGTTGGTGACAGTGGGATTATAAAAGACTGTCACGATTTGCTATAGGTGACTTGAAAGTTGGAATACGTTTTACAGATAATGGCAATATTCTGCTGGTTAAGCTGTTCTGAAGAGTCTGTGCAAGCCACCTGGAGAAGCAGTCAGCAATGTAGGAGATGGCTGCTCAAAGAATTAATGGGACTTGTTTAGACTACACACTTGGACATTACAGGTAAGTGATAATTTTTCTGTTTGGGAGATTCTGATTTAAACTGCATGTAAATGATGTCATCTCTTGTGTTTTGTTTTCACTACTGGAGGAATTCAAGTGGACAGTATGTGTTTGATCTACTTCTTGTTTCCTAGGTGCTTGGTTCATATAGTGTAAAGCTTTGTATTATAGGTTTGATTCTTTACAGCTTGCTACCTTTCCGGCACTCTGTGTGCAGTAATTTCAGTGTGCGTTTATGTTGATGGAGGAGTGTTATCTCCATTGCTAACTGGCTACTTTTTCATTGATTGCTGAGAGTCTGGTTTTCTATGAGGTTTATCATGTTCTTTTTGCAAGATTTTAGCTCAACCGAGAAGACGTTGTCATTGTTGAAGGTTTTAGTGTTTCTTATTACTTATTTATTTTTTATACAATATTTATTGTGTTTTCCTTTTGTGAACAGTGACAATAAGTTTAGAATTAGTTTTGTTGAGGGGTTGTGAAACAGAGTTGTCACTTCACCTCCTGGTGCTGTATGTGGCAGTGATTATGGCCATGTTTTGTTGCTCAGATACTGGGTAGGTTTTCCTGCTGGCTCAACTGAAACAACAGTCTGCTTCACACAAGGACATGGCTCCGGTGAGACATTCTGGTACATGCTTACAAGCCTACTGAAGGACGCTACAGGTTAGTTGTATGTTCTTATGTATGAGATTATGTAAATTCTCTTTCATTATTTATGTCAAATCTTGAATTTGGAGTATATGTTGTAGGAAGAAACAAGTATGAATGATGCATTCAGTGTATTGTTGTGCCATGTTTTGGGCATAACTAGTAGACTCATAGGTTTATACTAGTCTAATGATCACCTAAGCTTTACAAGTCCAAAATCATGTATAACTTTTAAATATTACCCTAATTCACATAAGTACAACAACCAGATTTTGAACATGGATTTCCTAAGACCAAGAAGTATGAAACTCTAATGTCTGGCATTAAAGACTGACTAATTTTCAGTGATTTAACAGAAATTCAAAACATTTCATAAGGAGAAGGGTAACAATATGAGGCTAAATCAGGGATAGCTGAGCCGTATGAAGTAGTTAATGACCAGTAATATTGCTTTTATATTTTTTCAGTCTGATTATTTTTCTTGTGGTGTGGGTGGCCAGTTATTTTCACAGATTTCCTTATCTGGGTGTAATTTTTTCTTGGTTTTCAGTTGGGTAGTTGTTGCAATCACAAACAGTACATTAGTGGGGTGAAGGCAGGGGACCCATTTGTAAGGACAAGGTCAAACATATTTGTTTACTGATGTCTGACTACCAGGAAAGTCATGGTCACCGTAATGTAGTCAATCAGTGTAGGGTGTATCGTATGTATTTTTAAGCACTCTTTTATCCATCAATGTGGGATACTATCAAATGCTTTTTTATAGTCAATCCATGCCATACTTAAATTCTTCCCCTTCTTATAGTTCTCCAGTATGGCTTTAACAACACCTGATCCTTTGTTCTATATGACTATCTTTTATTGCCCTTTTGTTCTACTGCCATAATTAAAGTATTCTTTTAAATGACTATAAACCCTGTCAACATCAATTCCTGTATATAGTTTATGCATCATCGGAAGTTAAGTTATTGGTCTATAATTTATAGGGTAGCTTGCAGGTTCACTCTTAAGTAGGAACATTGTTTTGCCCGTTGTTATCCAGGTTAGTGTCTATTTGGGGTGTGCATATAAATAGGTTCATAGGTGTGTACTAGGCTAATGGCCCTGGAGCCTTTACAAGCCTAGCCCATAAAGGTGCCCTGGCATAGTGTTGCCTCACATTAGTTCCCAGTGCCTCTATCAAGTAGAGCCACTGGAGTTCTTACTCATGGCTAAATCTTTGTGCAAAGAAGTTAATACTTTTAACCAAAAGTTAGGTACTGCATCTGGGCCTGGGGTTTTCCAGTTAGAGGCTTTTCTTAACTTTGTTTTAAATCTCTCGCTGTTACTTCATTCCATTTCATATCCTGCACCTTTAAATTTCTTATTCTTTCTTTTACTTCTTCTATCCATTTAGCATCTTTGTTATGTTCCACAGGATCTTCATAGATACCTCTCCAAAATGTTATGTTCCACTGGCTCTTCATAGATAACTCTCCAAAATGTATCCCCTACTACTTTTTTGATGGTCTTTGAAATTCCTTTTACCTTATTTCCCAATTCTTTGTAAAACTTTTTTGGATCCGTGATAAACTGCTTATTTTGTACTTTTTCCCTTATGTATCTGTGTATCTTCTAAGTTTTTCCGTCTATGTTGAAATGTTTTTTTATTTGCTATAGTGCATGACAGATCCTGATGTGTTCTAACACTGTGCATTGCTTTAATCACATCTCTCTCTCTCAGTATTTGTACATCTATTCCCTCTTCTATAGTCTTCTAAGAGTGACACTTCTTGCCTTAATTGCTTTATAGTTTTCTCTATTCAATACTTCCATGATGGTATTTGACTTCTCCCTTTCCTTTCCCTCACTACCCTATGTTCTTGTGGTAAAACCTTATCCATTATTGATTTCGCAGCACAGTAATATATCCTGTTTACTTCTATTGTATCACATGGATCTCTATGGACAGTCCTAATTACTGCATTCATTTGTTTTATCCAACTTCTAACTTTTTTGGTTTTATTGATCTTCTGCAGTCTATTTCTCTCTCTGAGCTTAATATATCTATCCATGTTTATTACATCAAGAAACTCTTCTCTTAGCTTATTTTCTTCCAAACTGAGGGCACATCCCTTGTTTTCTGTTTCCTGTTGGCATGCTGTAGAATGTTCTATAGCATTTTCCTGTGGCAGTTTTCTCTTCAATGTCATCCTGTGCCATCCGTTGCTGTGTCATATGGGAACTCACTGGCCTAGCACTCCACTAGTTCTAGTTGCTTTTTACCTCAGTGCCTGCAGACTGGCAAGCTGTTCCCATGATTTGTCCTGAGCAAGTTTGTCAAGCAATACTAGGAAGTTCCCAGTGCGAGGGCAAGATCCTTGCATGATGGGCCATCATTCAGCCAACCATGTTCATACCTTTTGCACATACAAGCATCATAGCAATAATGTAATTTCTATTTTAGGCCCTCACCCCACCACTGGTAATTAGCATGAGTAGGTATGCCACAGTGGGACATCCAGTATCCTCCATGTGACGGATCATGCTACAACCCGTACCATAGTGAATACTCATATCACTTGCTTTGAAGCATCAGGCCTATGTCCCTAAGCATGGCTATTTCAGTGCTTTGTTAGTCCCCATTTACTGGGTAGTGATTGGCCATCCAGAACATACTCTCTCCCTGACAATTGGAGAACCACAGTTCACTACTCATGACAATCCATACCCACTTGGTTCTTCCAGCACACAAAGCAAAGCTCAAACTCTGGTCATCTGGGTCATAGTCAGGGCTTCATCCCTCAGTGCCACACAGCCAGATGTATTTTCACAGTTTTTAATTGTTCACTTCTTTTTAATTTTACTTTCAGATTTTTTTTTTTTTGTTTCATGACCATGCATTTATTTTTGGCATTTAAAATGATCTGATTCAGAATTGCTCTGGTTTAAATACTAGTGAGAGAAGAGGAAGAATTAAGCCACTTCTAGGCCTCTAACTGCTTGTAGAACTTTTAATTGTGCTGTTTTTCTATTGGCCAATGGAGTCACTGAATTTCTTGTATTTATCTGTGATAATAATTTGTCTGCATTTGCAAGGCAGTGCTCCTTGCACAGCCATTTTAATTGTGCACTGTAAAGACGCAGAACCTAATCTTTCTCAATACAATGTAGTCCAGAAATTCTGAGCACACTTAAAAGTAAACTATGCAAAGTGATTAATTCCTGTTTGTGTATAGACTTGTATTCATGTTAGATATACAGCACTCCAGTTAAGCAACTCCTAATAATCTCTTAGGCACTACTCATCCCCAGCCCACTATAGCAAGCATTTGGAACCATGAAGCTGCACCTTCCAACTGCTTCTGCAGCAAACATGGTTAGAATATGCATCCTGAGACAATGTTGCAATTGTCTCATGTTCATTGACATACAACTGCTACTTAAAGGGGCACTATTCCTTCCAAAAAAACATTTATTGCCTCAGAATGAACATCCAAATTGTAACCCCTCCCTCTTTGCAATGTTTCAATAATCTCACTCACTCATAATCCCAGAGCTGCTCATTTTCATAGGGGTGGATGCACAGACCTTATGCCCACCCAGTTTGGAAACATCTTTGTTGCAGGGATCAATTAATTCCCTGGTGAAATGTCTTGGCATTTAAATTATGTTCCTGATGTAGATTCCTTACTTCTCAACATGCTGGAAAATGCACAGGTAATCTAGGCAAAGACTAAAGTTATTGGGGGGGGGTTGGCAAAAATAAAAACGTTTTTCACATAAACTAAAGTTAGAAAGTTGATCGAATAACAGGAACTAAGTGTACATTTCCTAAAGGAGATAAGTTTGAAACTAAAATGTATGTCATTATTTTTAGTAGTGTCAGAAAACCATCAGTTTTATGAAGAACAGACCAAAGGTATGAGGCAGAAATCTAAACATTCACTGAAAATCTGGATAGCTGAGAAGGGCTGTTACAACAAAGTCATTGATTGATCTGTAGCCATTCAGGGATGTAAAATGCCTACAAGGTTTGTTTAATTCAGTTTGTGAGTAAGAAGTAATTTCTTTGGGAAGGTCATACTCCTTTGTTTTTTCGGGACTAACCATCTGTGTGTGTGTGTGTATATATATATATATATATACACATATATATATATATATATATATACATATATTTATGTGTGTGTATATATATATGTGTGTGTGTGTGTGTGTGTGTGTGTGTGTGTGTGTGTGTGTGTGTGTGTGTGTATCTCTCTCTCTCTATATATATATATATATATATATATATATATATATATATATGTGTGTGTGTGTGTGTGTGTGTGTGTGTGTGTCTGTAAAAAAATAAAATCACTAATTTTTAATTTAAACTCTCACACACACAAAACCACAATATAGTCTGATGCCCAATACGTCACTATGTAAAATGGATTTTGACATGGACCTGGTGATAGCCTCTGCCCTCAACCACACCAATCCTAACACCACCCCTGCACAGAGGTGTATCTAGAAGGTTGATGAAGGTGGTGTGGGTGGCTGACGATTGTGTTTTCATTACTTCTTTCTCATCACAATCAAATCCTGGAAGTACACAGAAGAGGTCATTGTAGCTTCTGTTGGGGATGGGGTCATTGTT
>NC_056741.1:1141087517-1141232517 GCF_019279795.1 Protopterus annectens | reverse complement strand
TTTCAATTTAATCGGTATGTTATTTTGTATATGATTGAATTTAACTGAGGCCATTCAGGTGTACAGACTGCTTTTTAATTCGTAGTTTACAGATTTTAATATTTCTCTTCCAATTAGACAGGCATTTTTACGTACGTTCCAGTTTTAAATAAGTGGTGTCTGTATTTGTGTAGATAGAGGCTTATGTTATTATAATAAGTATTATAAATTTAACAGCTTTGCAAGAGCAATACTATGCAAACAGATGACTGTTTTATTTTATGTAATCCTCTATTTTTTAGGAGAGAGAGTGGACTTGTTTTTTAATGTTTATTATTGTGTCAGGGTGAGTTTTGCACAGCTACGGCTTTGTGAATCCATACCCTGGTGATCATGTGATTGCAATGTTTCAATATAAGTAGGGGTTCTAATGCTGTGACATTGTATCCATTCTGAAGAAGTTGGTGTGTGCTACTGACGAAAAGCCTGTGTTTTTGTGCTTAAACGAGTTTGCATTTGACATGCATCGGGTGTCTTATCATAGCTTTACTAAGCCTTCCAGTAGGCTACTGGAGAGTTTCCACCTTTTTGTTTTCTATTTAGTTTAATTCAGTTTCTAGTTTGTTCTTGTATGGTTTGGGTCATCCAGAAGTGCACTGGCAGGCCACATCTAAATGTTGCTCATTCATGTCACACTCTAAGGTCTTCCAGGATGACAGTACTGCATCTTTATATGTTTTTAGGTTTTGTTGCTTCTCTGAACTACTTAATACTGTGTTATGTGATGCTATCATGTAGCAGATTTACACAAGTGGGTAACAGGTTTGCGAATACCATTCATGGGTCCGGTCAAGGATACTGGTTTGCTAGCATGCAGTGATGCCAAAATGAAAGAAGTGTGCACATTTAGGTTCATGGATTTGTGCATTAACAGTAGGCTGTTGATCCAGCGGGACATTAGTAGCCTAGCCACAATATCCCATATTGCAAGTACCCAGTGGCATGACTAATTTATATCTAGTTTTAGGCCTCTTTCAATGATAGCTTCAGGGGCAGACCTGGGCTGTAATTGTTATTGCCCATCCATGCATCCAGGTTAAGCTTAAAGAGGATCAGGGAGCTACTTTGTTTTATATCCAAAGGAAGTCTATTCTGTTAATGGTGGTTTCTCTGAGATATCTATAGCTATCTTGCCAGCAGGACCTATTTATGTTATGATAGAAGATGAGTTCTCTTGAGCAGGTGTTTACGATGTTACTAGTTCTGCGGATGTGCAACAAGTGACAGCGGACTGGAACTTTGAGGCTATGCAGGTTAGACAGAGATTACCTCTCCAGAGTCTATAGGAAAACAAAAAAGACAAAGTGCTTTAAGGCTGCCTGGGTAGCTCAAGAAAGAACATACACTTGATTATTGACAGTGGCTGTCCTCCACTCAGCTGGGACAAAACCAGTACTCAGGCTTTGGTTGAATAAGGGTTCCCAATGGTGCTGCAGGTTCATGTAGGATGCAGCCTGGGAAACAGTGCAGCCTCTCAAGGCCATGTGCTTAGAGAAGTACATGCCAAAGGGGACATTACACTCTGTTAATCATCCCTGGTGATTAGGTAAAAGTATTTCCTAACATTAGTGGATACATAACAATCAAAGGATACCTAATTGTCAGTGAAAGTGCTCGAGTCCCTAATGACCAAGTCAGTTTTGGCTGAAGACATAGTGCTGGTGCTGCATCTTTGGCATGTAGTTTTAGGCTGTAATGCAAGCACCACTTATTGCTGCATGCTAGTTCCTTCTGAAAAATCTGGAAGTCAGATGGTGAGGTAGTTACAACTCCAAAACGTGGTCAGCTACAAATTCTTGATGTCAGCCTTAATATTGTAGAAGTAAACCAGTGGTTCTGGAATCGATCACTGTGGGATACCACATGTAATTGTATTGCTGTCCAAGACCAAGACGGAGCATGTGCCCAATTGGAAGCAATGTCTCCTTAGCTTGAACAAGCAAATAAGAGCACTACTGAAATCCTCCAAAGCAAACTCCAAGTCCAAATTGGCCACATTTACTAGAGACAATCATAAGGCCTTCTTCACAAATGTCCACAACCTCAAAGAAAGCACCCAGATCGGTTCAGAACTGGTAGTCAAGGACACCGTATATATACACATGCCATAGATATAGTAAACTTGCTGGCTGACAGATTCAGTGAAAACTTTGCCCCTCTGCCTCCCCCATCAATAAATCAGAACATCCCCAGTACCTGCCCCCTTCCCCTTATATCTAGGGAACAGGTCATCACTGCTCCCTCAAAGGCAAAAAAATGCAGCCTCCATGGGACCCAATAACATCCCAGGCTGCATCCTACATGAACCTGCAGCACCACTGGGCACCCTTATTCAACCAAAGCCTGAGTACTGGTTTTGTCCCAGATGAGTGGAGGACAGCCACTGTCATCCCTTTACACAAAGGTGGAACATCCACCTATCTGGAAAATTATAGACCTATCAGCCTAACTAGCCTGCTCTGCAAGGCCATGGAATAGATTATTATGGACCTCATTAACAAGGACACTGGCAACCTCCAAACACTTGATCCCACACAGTTTGGCTTAGTCAAGGGGAGGCCATGTTTGCTAAATTTGGTCAACTTCTTTGAGTCAGTCACCAAAGCCATGGACGAGGGGAAGATTGTGCACACCACGTACCTTGACCTGGCCAAAGCCTTTGACACTATTCCCCACTCGGGCATAATAGATAAACTCTCTCAACTAGGCACCAATCCACATGTTACCAGATGGGTAGCAAACTGTCTCACTGATAGAACCCACGCAGTCAAAATAGGGGAAGCCACCTCAAGCAGTAGACATGTAACAAGTGGCGTACCCAGGGTTTGGTCTTGGGGCCTCTGTTATTTGGGATATACTTTTCTGAGGTGCAGGCCAAAATCAGTGGGCTACAGCTGACCAAGTTTGCAGATGACTGAAAGCTAGGTGCTGTCATCGATTCCCCTAGTGATGTGGACATCCTCCAAGAGGGTCTCACTCAGACAAATGACTGGTGCCAGAAACATGGCCTCAAACTGAATACCAAAAAATGTCATCATCCCCTTTGCGGAGAGTGAAGTCCCCACAAATTATTACATTAATAACAACGTCCTAAGCACTCAATCAGTCATGAGGGATTTGGGCACCCAGGTTGATAGCAACCTGACTTTTGGCCACCATGTTGCTTCCGTGGTACAGAAAGCCTTCTACATGGCCCACCTCATAAGTAAGGATATCTCATCCAGGGACAAGTAGGTCATAACATCCCTGTATTCCTCCCTTATAAAGTCCATTATTGAGTACAACGCACCTTTCGGCATGTACCTCACAAAGCACATGCAGCAGCTGGAGAGACCACAGAGGTTACTCACCAGGAGAATCCGGGCCTCAAACATCTACCATTAAACAGATAGGCTAAAAGCCCTATCCCTCTACTCAGTTTCATACAGACTCCTCAGAGGTGACATACAAGGTGATTATGGACCCCACCTTGATGGGACTGCTGCATATCCGCAGGTCGAGCTCCACTTGAGTAACCTGCACATGCAGCCTCAAACTGGTCTGTGACATCAACGAGATTTGTGTCCCAGAGACTCCCTCCATCTATGGAATCGACTCCCTCTCCACATCAAGCAGAGTTCCTCTTTACCCCTTTTTAAGCACAACCTGTATAACTGGATGGGAAACAGAAAATATACCCCTGGGATTCCACCCACGTCCTTCCTGGACAGGGGCATTGGGTGCTGATTTGTCGAAACATGGGCTAAAGTCTTGGCTAGGCTTATAAGGGCCTCAGGGCCAATAGCCTAGTAACCTCCTATGTTCCTAAATATTCTTTTTTGAAGAGTTGCTACATCCATTAACCAGTTTGCTATTTAGCAGGAAACATATGAGTTTACAATGATAGTAGTAACTTTGAAGTGCACTTCTAAAACAGTTATGTGCACTACATACATAGTTTCATCAAAAGACCTGCATTATTAAATATGTAGCATATCTGAAATTTATAGACATTCAGGAATGCCTAGAATTTCAAGTCTGTCAGTAACACATAGAGGCTGTTTTCAAACCACATGAATATAAACCTAGATTGTGTTACATACATACATAGAAAAATAGCTACTGTTACTTGTCAAAATGTAGGGTTATCGATGGCATCAGAGTTTGGTTGCAGCACTTAATTTTTACTGCCTTAGTAAAAGTACCCCTGTAATTACCTACTGCAATATACTAGGAATGGTACTGACAACTATATGGGAAATGTGTAGATTGCATTTGCTTCAACTTTCAAATACTAAGTGTAAAATAACTGTACTTCAGTTAAACATTCAGGAAAGATGTGAAAGTTGAAAACATTTTACCACAATGAACGATAGAAAAAAATGAAAAAAGAATTCCAACAGGATGGAATCACTATTAGACAAATAGTTATGGTGTGATTTCTGAAGGACAACATACAGCATCAGCTAATGAGAAAATACTTTTAGAACACGGATTAGATTTGGTTCCATAGCTGCATGACATTTTTAGAGAAAATATGCAAAATATTTTATTCTTTTAGAATATTTGGACATTTGTTACTCAACATGTTTCTTTGCAAGGCACAACGTCCAAAGCAATGCTGTGATGTAAAATGAGGGAAAATCTGAATGATTATAAAAGTGTATCTACATCAAAACACACACAAACACTAATTACAGACCATATGAAAAATAATTGCCAGTGGAGGGAAAATATTTGTAGCAACAAACATGAAAAATACTATTGCCTAGGCTTGAATAATTATCAGACACAGTTTTACAAAAACAAGTACATACTAAAGTAGCTATCACTTCATTGCTAAAAAGGCTCCAGGTCTGTGTGTGACAAGATAGCATCTCTAGCTGAGTAAAATCTAGTCATTCAGCAAATCTAATTGCTCATGAACGGGGGAAGGAAAATAAAAAAGGACAAACTGTAAGTTCTAAGCACTTCCTCTAACAACCCCCACTGAGAGTTTGTGTAATCTGACCTGCAGTATGCTACAAAAGCTCTGTTTAAACCTTGCCTCTAGGTGAACATGTGACTTAAGAGTACTAAAATGTAAACAAACTCTTCTAGCAAAAAATCCGAGATAGCGCCCCTTTAAACTGTTAGTATATGCTTAATGTCTTTGGAAATGAGTGACTAATTGGTTAATTAATTATTGGGGAAAATGATTTTATTGGAGGACGTAAGTTAAGGGGATATTTAAATAGTGTTGATGGGAATGATTTTTATCTGAAGAAGTCTACAAGACGAAAAACAGTGAATCATTAAAGCGCTTAATGTCATGTTTCGTTTTGTGTGCTGTGGGACTATACTGGGGCTGGAATTAAAGACATTTACATCTGCTATGCCCCTCTCATCAGTGCTATTTTCTTGGATACAGAGTACAGTGACAGGGCTTTGACTCAGTCTATGAAGGACTGTTTAGGTTTTGTATCCTTTTTATGAAATGTCTCTGTGGGCATTCCAGTTGCATGTGTCTCAACAGACATATATATATATATATATCAAAGGGGACATTATATTCAATGATTGAAAAGAAAACATACTGCACAAAAATAAAGAAAATACTGTGGTTTGTTTTCTTTTCTGATGCTGTATATGTACTTGTCACTTTTTAAAATATCACAGTTAGTAAAATTATTTAAAATAATTCCAGTACCTGAGCTAAACATGAAGAACAATGAGCATGACAGCAGTAAACAGCAAAATATTAGCTTTTTCCACTGCCCCTTTCAATCCCTCACACCAAAAAAAAAAAGTTTACTTTTTCATCACAGACAAAGTAAAATTAAAACAAACTTAAAATTCTTATTTATCTGGTAACCTAAAGTGAAAGTGTACAGTAAAAACATATGCCTTCTTTTTCCCTACCACAAAACAGTTTTGTACCAATCCTGGAAATATTGGCCACGAGCTACCCCAAAACCAAGTCAAAGCCCTGTCACTGTACTCTACTTGCTGTTTGTTGTAATACTACCTATTGACTGTAATGCAAATATTTTTTCTTTGTAATTCATTATGTGATGTAACTTTGTAATGTGGAGCTTTTCTCCCCAGGCCTCCACTGAAAATGGGCTCTTGAGCCCAGTGGACCTCCCCGGTCACCAAACTGGAATAAATAATAAATACTGGTAAGCGCTGTAGATTAAACAATGTAAAGATAATGCAGCGTGTTCTTATGACATGTTAAAGACAAGTAGCCTTTGGCTCATCTTGTGCTGCCCGAAATTCAGAAATGAGACAACACAAAAAAGCAGGCAAAATATAGCAGCTAGCCCATCTAGGAAATGTGCTGTTTTGACCTTCTCAGAAGCCATAGAACACTCCACAAACAAAGGCAGAGGAAATTATCAGTTACTGTAAATGACTTCTACATTTCTTTGAATATGATGACCACTGTCCACATGGTAGACAGTTATCAGTACAGTTTTCATTGTGAACCCTGGACCAAGTATGTTAGACATCAGGCTATCCAATGGTAAAAAGCAGCAGAGGGATGGAAACTATATCAGAAGACATAACGTCAACTGAGAAGAATTACAAAGGATGACGTACAAAAGTAAGGGCAAGTCAAAAAGCTGTACCCCACTGGTGTACACCACGAGTTTGCTGAACAGCCTTAGCTACTGATGAAGGACATAAGTAAGCATTCTGCTTAAAACATACAAGAAAAAAATCCATTGCTGAACAGCCTTAGCTACTGATGAAGGACATAAGTAAGAATTCTGCTTAAAACATACAAGAAAAAAATCCAATCTAAACTTAGATCACAGTTCACAGAATACTTGATGAAATATCTACACCTGATGTGTTTCACTGATAACTACAATATGATGTGGCAAAAAGCAACTTTCCAATGTAAGAATTACTAAAATCTCTAGCTTTTTTGGTTACCTAAAATGCTTACCTTACACATGGACAAGAAATGAATCACAGTGATCATTAATAAATTGTAATTTTCCCAAATGTTTTCTTTTTACACATCATACACTAACAAAAAATGTTGCATGTGGAAAGGTAAGGGAACTGAGAAAAAAATAAAAGTACAGGGAATAGTGTTTGATGTAGAAGAATCTCGCATCCCATTAAGCAGAAATCCAACGATTTTCACTGAACTCATGTATACCGTCTAGTAAACATCCAAAGGAGACAGAAGAGTATACAGCAATCAGTCTTGTAAGTAAATAGTACTTTATTCTTATATATATATATATATATATATATATATATATATATATATATATATATATTTATAAAACTTCTGTCAGCCACTCATGTCCTGTCAAAGGCTGAGTCAAAGTCTCAAAAAAGTAAGGGACTAAAGAGGCATCATAGTAATAAAATAAAGCCGAATGTTCTCATTCTTTTGTGTCTTTCCAGCAAAGTAGAGAGTTCCTTGGATTGATCCTGAGTTCCTGATTTTGCAATAATCATCCATCTTCTTTGGGGGGTGTGTACCAACCTAGGAAGAGGAGGAAAAGAGAAATTAAGTGCTGTCAAAGGATAATCACCTTGACTGGAAAGTAAAATTCAAAACCTATGAGAAAGTTAACCCTTGGGATTTCTGCATTTTGCTAGTGGTCCACAATGAAGTAACACTGCCAGTATCTACTTGCATAATAATAATCCTAATACCAAATTGGAGCGACAAAAAATGGAAGGTAGATGTTCTGCTTGTGGCTATCAAACTAATTGTCAGCATTATCTGAAAACAAAAATTTTACAGAAGCAAATGTAAACCCAGCAGCCTCAAGCAGATAATTTGGTTTTAGAACTGTATGAATTAACTCGGTAATAAATGAATTAATGCCTTTCTACCAACCTGTGATTGGTTACGGAAGCTCACTGTGGTGATGAGCATGTGTCCTTATAGATTTCAAAGAACTGATGTAAAAATTAAAGTTAGTAAAGGGGCACAACATTCAAACCTGGCCATCCAGATTCCTGACCGTCAAGCTATGATAAACAGGAAGAATGGTACTTTTAAGCAGATAACAGACATTAACATACAAAATAGATTGAACTGGATCTTCTTCTTCTGGCTTTTCCTGGTTAGGGGTCGCCACAGCGGATCACCTGTCCGCTCATGATTGGCAGTAGAGTTTTACGGTGTTGAGTTGCAAGCCCGGCGCCCAACTGGATCTAATTGGGCAAAAATATAGAGCTAATGAAGCAGTCTTCTGAAGAGTTAAGGAGTTCACTGCAAAATTACAGTACAGAGGGGCAACCATATAAAAGAACAACGCCTGATTGTTGTTTGTCTTTTCGACTTTTCCCGGTTAGGGGTCGCCACATGATGAGAAATGCATGCAACAAGACTTTTACCTTTATCAGAAAAACAAATAGTTGTGTAAAATCTTACCATAACCATAGATGTCCTTCTCTTCCATGTTGCAGTATTCCAGTTGTGCGATTTCCTTCAGGCGACACGTACATCGGCTCCTATACAAAAGCGTCAGCTTGGCTGTTGCAGCTGCGTGGGATGTCACACGTAGGGCCATAAACCAGGGACCTTAAATGTGATGTCTGCACTCACAATCCTCAGAACTTGAAGGCCGTCAGATAGAGAGGAAGGCCCAGCAGGAGGGATGCCAGTGGGAACAGGTGTGTGAGCCTTGGTGTCAATTAACAGATTAATAAGATCCAGGACTTAGTTGGGACTAAAGGAGTAAGTATAGGGGGTAATGGTGGGTGGGAAGGAATACTGCAACATGGAAGAGAAGAACATCTATGGTTATGGTAAGATTTAAGTAACTATTCTATGTCCTTCTATTCCTATGTTGCAGTATTCCAGTTGTGAGAGAGTACCACAGCTTAGTTGCATGAAAGGGAGGTGGATGCTGAAGAGGATTCTACAAAGCCCTGTAGGATGGCCCTGGCGAATCCTGCCCTAGCTCTGGAAACTTGGTCCAGTTTGTAATGTTTGGTGAAAGTGTGAATAGTGGACCAAGTGGCTGCCTTCCATGATAGATGCTGTGTCCAGACCTCTCATGAATGCCTTAAAGGAGACCACTGCCCTAGTGGAATGGGCCTTTACTCCCACTGGAGGGTCTTTTCCATGGTGAGTGTAACACAGACAACTGATCCAGCAAGCAATGATTTGCTTGGAGACTGCCTTGCCCAGGACTCTGGGGTGAAAGGAGACAGAGCTGCTTAGATTTCCTAATGGTTCTGTTTTTTTTTTATTTTGTTTTTTTTTTTCCAAAATTATTTTTATTGTTTTGATACTTTACATTGCAATACAATAAAACAACCATACTTCAATATAATAAGAAAAAATAACAGTGAACAAAGAACAAAAAAAACATGAATACAAAGTACAGGCTCGCCATAAATATGACAGTTATAATTATATAATGCTAACATGGGGTAAAAAAAAGCAACTTTAAAGGAGATGCGTTTCCAAAAGTATAGCTTGTATAAAATCTTAGTGTATATGATTAGGTATGCAAATATGACAGCTTTTAGTGACCAGTAGGAATGGTGAGACTGCAAACTATATACAACTAACCCTATATACATTGTTGGATGCCATCATGTGGATGTGATTTCTAGATTTTTATATCTTTGACTCACCTTCTGTGTATAGTTTGAGTGATCTGGGAAATTAATTAATAAGGTCTACTGGTATTTGTTAATTTGCTAGGATTGTATCTAGTATGGAATTCCAATATAGCTAAAGGTAGGCTCTTTTTTAATGCTTTTGGTACCTAGTTTGTGAGATGAAATGTACTTGATTGCCATATTTTTAGTTTTCCCATGAAATTGTAGTGCTGTAATGGTTCTGTTTTTGTCCAGGTAGAATCTTAAGTTGCCTGTGCACATCCAAGGAGTGCAGTATCCTCTCCCCTTCATTAGTGGGGGAGTGAAAGAAAGTGGGTAAGTGGATAGATTGGTTTAGAGACAAGTCATTGACCACCTTGGGCATAAAGGAGGGACTGGTCCGCTGGGTGACTCTGTCTTTGTGGAAGGTGGTGTGGGGGGCAGGCCATTAAGGCCTGCAGCTCTGAGAACCTTCTGGCTGAAGTGATAGCCACCAGCAGGATGGTTTTCCAAGTACACATCTGTAAGGAAGAAAACACAGCTAGTTCGAAAGGGTGCTGGGTTTAGTTTTTCCAGGATGTAATTGAGGTCCCAGGGTTTAGGGATAGGTTTCTTTGGCAGCCTCATGTGTAAGACCCCTTTAAGGAAGAGCTTAACGTCGAGCCCGGCTATCAAGGGAGCATCCAGGGGAAAGCAGGCTGCTATAGCGGAAAGGTGTACTTTCAAAAGAGTAAGAAAGTCCACTTTTAATCAGCTGACACACAAGTGAGAACAAGGGGGGCATCCGCTGAACAGGGCTCCTTTCCCTTGTCCAGACACCACTTAGTAAATCTTTCCCAATTAGCTAGGTAAGATTTTATGGTGGTAGGTTTCCTTGCCTCCCTCAGGACTAAAAGCATGTCCTCTGAGTAGTGGTGTCTGAAAGGGATCAACATTTTATCACCCACTGAGTCAGGGATAACATCTGCAAGTGTGGATGAAGGAGAGTTCCTCTGTCTTGTGTCAGTAGGTCCACCTCGTAGGGTAACCTGTAGTGATCTGCCCTTGGCTAGATTGAGAAGTAGGGGGAACCAGTGCTGCCTTGGCCAGTAGGGTGTCACTAACAAGATTTTTGATTTGTCCTTCTGTATTTTCAGGAGGACTTTCTGAAGGACTGGAAAGGGGGGGGGGGCATAAAGAAACTTCCCTCCCAAGAGATGCTGACAAAGTCCACTCTCCAAGCCAGAGGGGAGTGTATCTTTGAGTAGAAATCTGCATCTGCCTATTCTGGGGGGAGGCAAAGAGGTCTATTTGTGGAGTACCCCACTGGTGGACTATGTCTAGGAAGACCCCCCACCCTATCCAGCATCCATTTGTGCTGTGGTGAGGAGGTCCTGCTTAGGAGGTCTGCTTGTTT
This sequence comes from Protopterus annectens, assembly GCF_019279795.1. Taxonomy (NCBI): domain Eukaryota; kingdom Metazoa; phylum Chordata; order Ceratodontiformes; family Protopteridae; genus Protopterus; species Protopterus annectens. The sequence goes on along the minus strand of NC_056741.1, from coordinate 1,141,221,530 downwards.
CTTGTCCTGCAAGGGGATGTAGGTCACCTGCAGGACCAGGTTGTGGTGAGAGGCTAGGTCCCATATCAGCAGGGTCTGCCTGCACAGCTGGTAGACCTTTGTTCAGATACCACATAACCGTGGTGTTGTCTGTCACTATCCGGAGCACCCCTGGGACCAGAAGGGGAATAAAGGTCTTTAAGGCTAGGAGGTCAGCTGTCATTTCCCTGATATTGATGTGCTTGCTCTGTGTAGAGAAGGGTGCCATTTTCCCTGGACCCTGTAAGATGCCAGGTTGCTCCCCAACCTGAATCTGAGACATCTGTATGCATTGTTTGGGTTGGGGTGGGAGCTTGCAGTGAGAGTCCGGGGTTTAGATGGACTTGCTTTATCCACCAGCTGATTTCTTTCTTCAGACAGGGAAGGAGAGGAATCTCCTGTTCTAAGGGATATAGGTGTTGAGACCAAATGTTTTTGAGGTACCACTGTAGCTTGCTTATATGGATCCAGGCCAGTGGTAGCATGGGGATGGTAGCTGCCATTAAGCCCAGGAGATGCAGGAATTGCCTTGCTGTCACCTTCTGGGAATGGAGGGTTTCCTGGAAGTGGGCAGTCAGGGACAGAACCTTGTCCTGTGGGAAAAAGGCCTTCATTTTGTTCATCCTGATTCTGCAGCCTAGGAAAATCTTGTCCTGGCCTGGGTTTGAGGAGGACTTTGGGAGGTTGATGGTAAACCCTAGATTTTGCAGGAGGGACATGTTGAAGAGCAGATGCCTTGATAGTGGACTCTGCTAGTATTATGATGTCGTCCAGATAAGGGTAAATCTGGATTCCCTGCGTTCTGCAGAATGCAATTGCTGGGGATAGGGACTTTGTAAAGACTCGAGGGGCAGTGGATAAACCAAAGGGCAAGGAAGTAAACTGGAAATGAGAGGATGGTCCAGAGAAACGCAGAAATTGTCTGTGGGAAGTCCTGATGGGTATGTGAAGGTAGGCTTCTTTTAGGTCTAGGGTGACCATGAAGTTTCTGGGTGGAAAAAGAGGCAGAAGGGTGGGGAGTGGCAGCATTTTGAAGGAGGGTACCTAAAGATGTAAGTTTAGAAAGGAGAGATGTAAAATGGATCTCCAGGGCCATCTTTTTTGGGTACCAGGAGAGTAGAATCCCTTTCCTTCCTATCCTGGAGGGACAAGTTCTATGATGCCTAGTTTTAGAAGTTCTGTGAAGACTTGTGGTAGGAGATGAATTTGGTTTTTGGGGGAAAAGGAATACTTCTCCTGGGTGTTTTTTCTTTCCAGGAAAGAAAGTACTCTTTTCGGATAATGGATAAGACCCATTGATCTGTGGTGATGGCTTAGCAGAGTGGGAGACAGTGTGGAAGGCGGGCAGAAAGTGGAAGGTGGGCCAGGCAGTCATGCATAATTGGGACCTCCTATCCTGAAAGGGTTGTCTGGGTTGAGGAGGTGGTACATTAAGTCTGGATGAAGAAGGCCTTCTTGCCCCTCTTCTAGACCTGGAAGAGGAGGCAGCTGGCTGAGGAGGGTTGCACCTTACAAAGGTGGTTTTAGCAGGGTAGTTCCTGTAGTATTTGGAAATGGGGGACACCAGCAGGTGCTTGATGTGTAATTCTTTACTTTTTTCCTGCAGACTTTTGAAGAGATCTGCAGATTTTTCCCAAAGAGGAAGTTGTGATCCATGGGGGCCGTCCAGGATTTTGGACTTGAAGTCCTCAGGTAGATTCTGCAGTCTTAGCCAGGCGCTCAACTCCTAGACCGGCAGTTGGCAGTGTGTCGGGAAGCAGAGTGGCAGGCGGGGAAGGCCTAGGAATCTTTGCCTTCTTTCACGGAGGTTCATGTTCGGCCTCTGATGTGGGATCCATTCTAAGAGCTAACCGTTTTAGGTACTGATTTTCTAGGTAACGGTTTAAGGCGGCCAGACAGCTGTGCAGGGTTTTCCGTACAAATGACTGACAAATCGAGCAGGAGAAATGGTCGTGCTCCCTGCCTAAACAAAAAAACACACCTATCATGGGCGTCTTTATGGGGTATCTGGCACCCGCATTGGCACTTTCCCTTTTTACCTGACATCAGCTGAAGGCTAAAACAACCAAGCCTAGGCAATAATAGTTATCAAAACAAGAAAAAAATCGAAACCAAACAGGTTACTTTGATTTACTGATGCAACGTCTGTGAAGAAGCGATTGTACGATGCAAAGGTAGACTGGGGCTGAAAAGTTCTGAGGATTGTGCATGCAGACGTCACATTTAAAGCCCCTAATTTATGGCCCTACATGTCATGTCCCATGCAGCTGCAACAGCCAAGCTGAAGCTTTTGTATAGAAGCCGATGTACGAGTCGCCTGAGGGCAGGAAACCCCACAACTGAACACTGCGACATAGGAATAGAAGGACATCTAGAGATGCCATTGTTGCTCACCTTGCCAACAAAGGCTCATAAATGGTGTGGTTAAGCCACACAGCTGGGGTCAGCACTAGACGACCAAAGCAGTCTTCTATGTCCTGCTGGCCAGGGGGGAGAGGGGTGCTGTCACATTTACATTTTAATTAAAAAAAAATAAATAAATCACATGTCTTCTTTAAGGGCATTTGTAACACACTTTGATGAGCATCCCTGCATGCGCCAATGCACCCACCTGCTGTTGCTCGCTGCTTCTTTTTCACATATGTATCTAGAATTTAAACACAAGATGTTCCTGCTGCCTGGACATGAATTTATGCCTGCTTTGTCTGCCCATGAATGAAAGGAATGGACATTCCAGCAGTAAGGAAGGAGGGTGGGTGTGTATGTAATGCCCTAGTAAAGGATGGCAGGTTTGTTAATTTGTTCAGGCTCAAAACCCCATACCTTGGTTACAGGAGACAAGAGCCTAAATCCTCTACACCAAATACCAGACTACTTTATATATATATATAAAAAAAAAAAAGAGCTTTAGTGCATTTTCAAGGAAAGAAGTTTACTGCTACTCATGCTAAATATATTTCAAGACGTAACAGTTTTGTTTAGCAAATGGTTGTCACAGTTTGTGATACAGAATTTGAAAGCAATGTTAGCAGCACAAAAGGTAGCACACTTGCCTTTTGATGCAGAAGGCTGTGGGTTCTACTCCCATACTATGTAGATGGATTGCTGACACTGTGTTGTACTTTTAAGGAGAGGTGGGGGTGCTGCAGTCCTCAGTGTGTCCTCCTTTAGATGAGATGCCTATTAAGCTGTTGTGGATTTGCCATTCATTCCCTACTGCAATATTACTAGCTTCCCCCCTTTTTTTTTTTTTTTTATTTATTATGTAACATAGGCAACTTATTCCTCAAGGGATGTGGACACTGAATTTATAGATGAAACACTGAAATAAAAGTTGTTTGCTAGCAGCAACCGCTTCAATAATTACTGATCTCTAATGTATAATTTTATTCCGGCAGAAATTGTGCTTACTGACTGATACTGTGTGGCCTTTTATGGCTGAAATGCCCTGAAATGGGCAACTTTGTCATTATTGGTTCATACGTTTGGTTTCATTGCTTACTGGAAAAATGTACAAAACCACAAATTTAAAACACTCTAACAAGTGGTGTATTATACAAGGAATATAATTTAATACAATCAGGAAGGTGAATCAAGGAACACACGCATGTCTGCATAGTCCTAAAATGTGTGCAAGGGGCCTATGTTTTGTAAACAGCCCAAAAGTAAACTTTATTCGCCACTGGCAGATGCACTTCCTTTGAATGGGGGTTTAAATGGCTTCTTTTCAATGAATGCATTGAGGGCAAAAAAGTTTACTATAACATCAAATCTGTTTTTCACTCTGAGACTGTAATGTTCTGTTTAGCAGATGTCTATTAGTGCTTGTGCTATAATATTTGAAATAAAAGCTTTAAATTAAATCCAAATACCTGTCATCATTGTAAAAGTAAAGAAGAAAATAGTATGCACACTGACAGGTTTGAACAGTGTTTATGGTAAATGGGGAGAAATAGCCAAGTAATAGAATACTGGAGTAGCTGCTGGGGGTGAGGCTGTGTGTTTAGCGGGGGCCTCGATCCATTACTCTGCCTATGGCCCCATTTGACCATGATCTGGCTCTGATTAGCCAAGAGGGAGGAAAGAAAAAAAAATAATCAAGTAACTGCTGCAACAGCAGTTACATGCATCTGCCTTTTCTAACAAGGGCACTTAGAAAGCTGTTACAGCAAGCAGGAAATAAAATAAATGGATCAAACACAGTTAAATGCAGAGTCAGTTACAAGAATGTCTGTGCATACCAATAAGGGTTTGTACTGCATCTTACAGCAACCAATAAGCTATGCTCTACACTGTGTCAGACAGCAATGACCTGAATAGTTAACTAATAGTCAAAATGCATTGCATCAATGCAAGTTACATTAATGCCAGCCCACTGACAACAGAAATCGAGTTGCTTGCTACTGAGATTTGTCTGCATACATCAACTGGACATAAGCTGATTTAAGTATATTTTCTGCATTTTATTGTGGTTTTATCATTTGGACTGATTCCTCAGATCTAGCTCTGTTGAAACTGTCTTGTGTGTGTCTCTGAAGCTCTGCACTAGTTGTTAAACTGCTTTGAAATTCCTTTAAGTGTTAATTAGCTTGGGGGGTTTCTGATAACATTAAAACCTGTGTTGGTTACATTTCTTGTAATCATTTTAAATCGAGTTGCTTGCTACTGAGATTTGTCTGCATACATCAACTGGACATAAGCTGATTTAAGTATATTTTCTGCATTTTATTGTGGTTTTATAATTTGGACTGATTCCTCAGATCTAGCTCTGTTGAAACTGTCTCCCCCCCCCCCTGTTCTTGGTTGTAGTTTAAATTTGGTGGCTTTTGCAGTGCCCGCCCCACTGTAGATTTGATCTAGGACACTCCCCCAGTCCCATCTCTTTACCGCATTCTTTCTAATAAACCCTTTCTGCACTTGCTTTTAGTCCTTTTTAATTTAATTAAATTTTTTTCAAACTGTGTGTGGACTAATATTGCTACATACTCAAGTGTGCCAGCTTGCATTGCATGTGAATTGTTTTTACTACTGTTTTTGCTACTTTTCTGAAAAAAAAAAATTATCTGCTTTTACTGTATTTGTGTTTCTTCCTAATTTATTTTGCTTTTGCGTCATCTTAAAAGTACTCAGTTGTATTTATTACTTCTTGGTGCAACTCATTCTAAGCCTTTTAGTTTAAGCACTTGGGCTTCAGACCAGTTGTTTTACATTAAGGTGGTTTGTGGTTTGCACTGTAGTGGCAGGACAGGTAGCTTACATCCTTCTAAGTTGGGAACTGCTGACTGAGGGCTCAGTGTCAGTTATTCTAAAAGTGTATTAATTCTGGTTTAAGCACTTGGGCTTCAGGCCAGTTATTTTACATTAAAAGGGTTCGTGGTCTGCACTCTTGTGGGAGGAGAGGCTGGACTCTGCCCTTCTGAGCTGGGAATGTCTGGTTAAAGGCTTATAGTGCCTGCATATTTGAACTGCTTCTTACTGAAATTGGTACACCTTGTTTGCTGTAGCGTAGACTAGATCCAGGCCTGCTGAATCTAGCTTTGTTTGTATAACTTGAGCACTAATCCAGGCATTCTTCAAAGTATTCAATTGTATTTATTACTGCTTGGTAGTAACTTGATTAAAGTGTAGCTATCATTCTAAGTCTTTTGGATTAAGCACTTGGGTTTCAGACCAGTTGTTTTACATTAGGAAGGTTTGTGGCCTGCACTGTGGTGGCAGGACAGATGGCTTACATCCTTCTAAGTTGGGAACTGCTGATTGAGGGATCAGTGTCTGTTATTCTAAAAGTGTATTAGTTCTGGTTTAAGCACTTGGGCTTCAGGCCAGTTATTTTACATTAAGAAGGTTTGTGGTCTGCACTCTTGTGGGAGGAGAGGCTGGACTCTGCCCTTCTGAGCTGGGAATTTCTGGTTAAAGGCTTATAGTGCCTGCATATTTCAACTGTTTCTTACTGAAATTGGTACACCTTGTTTGCTGTAGCATAGACTAGATCCAGGCCTGCTGAATCTAGCTCTGTTTGCATGCGTGTTGTTTGTTTGCTTGTTATTTCCCTGAAACGCTAATACCACCTAAAACGCGGCTTTTCAGCGCTTCTGTGGATCCCTAGTGATATCTGCATTGCTTACTGTACTCATTTCCTTGTTTCACTTAAAAGAAAGTTACTGTTTGTCGTTTTTGCATTTAAGTTACCTGGCACTTGCTCACTAAAGGCACTTGCTCACTAAAGCAATTATATAAGTCAGCACTAAAAAATTAAAAGCACTACACTCTCACAAAGTCCTCTGGAGTACCTTGTTCCCCATTGGCCCTTTTTTTTTTCAATTATAAAGGAATTCCCAATACTATTCTAGCATGTCCAAAGGTCAGTTGTCAATCTTCTCCGGTCCAGCTGGTGAATCTGGGAATCTTGAGGCAATGTTACAACTGCCTCATGTACACAGACAACCCTCTCCTCCTCCCAATAAATTCCAACACATGTGAGAGATGCATCCATATAGCCAAACTGGAGGCTAAGCTCTCTCAACTCAGTACTGGTGTAACCAGTCAGGAGGAGAAGGAAACCACACTCAGTACAATTCCAGTCTCACATAGACCTACTACGACAGCAGACCAAACACATAAACACACAAAAACATACTCGGAGGCTCTAAATAAAAATCTGCCTAAGCAGCAGAGACCTCCAAAGCAGACACCCAAGCAACCGCTACCCCAAAACAAAACACGTGCAACACATAGCTCACAAAGCCAGTGTGCCAAACAGTCATAGCCCTTAAGGCTAAACAACACACATGATACACTTGTAATAGGTGACTCTATCATCAGGCACATTGACGTCCCGCTCACCAGGCTGAACAAGGAGAAGGTCACGGTGAGCTGCCTGTCAGGCGCTAGGATCCGCCACATAACACAAGCACTCAGATCACTCCAAGGCAAGTACAAATATGACTCAGTCATTGTCCATGCTGGTGTGAATGACCTGAGACGTACCTCCCTGGACTACATGAAAAGAGACATAGAGGAGCTCTCTGAGCATGTGGCCCAGGCCGGTATGACCCTGACCTTGAGTAGCATCTTACCCTCACCAAGAATGATGCCACAATATGAAGACAAGATGATCAATTTCAACAATTGGCTTAATTATTGGTGTCATTCAAAGGGGATACAATGCCTGTCAGCCTGGGATGACATGCTCGACAAGCCACGATGCTTCGCTAGGGACGGCCTGCACCTGTCACCCCTGGGCATTTGGATATTGGCAAAGGCTCTTGCTACCCCCATAGTGCCTTTTTTAGGCAAGGCTCAAAAGACAAACCCACCTCCATAGGTATCACAAGGGATAAGAAACTAAGAGTAATGCTACTCAACGCCAGAAGTCTAAACCTCAAGATGCACGCACTCGAAACTCTCCTTAGCATGGAGCAAATCGATATCTGTGCAGTAACAGAAACCTGGTTCAAGGCTCCCGAGAGCACCCCAGCACTACCAGGTTATACCTCATACCATGCTTTTCGCCCCAAAACTTGGACCGACCCACAAAAGGAGGGGGAGTATCAATATTCGTCAAAGATACCCACACCTCCAGGTTGGTGGCACAGCACGAAGCATCAGAGACTATCCATGTGCAACTAACAGTGGGTAAAACTGCCTTCCAGTTTATCGCCTGCTACAGACCACCCTCCCTAACCCAGGAACCCCACTCGGCCTTCATGAGAACACTGGAAAATATGAAGGTCTCTCCAAACACCATTATATTGGGCGACTTCAACTAACCAAACATAGACTGGGAGCATTACTCTAGCTCCAACACCCTAGACCAAAGTTTCCTAGAATTTATAAACTCAAATGCTATGGAACAACTTGTTACCACTCCCATAAGAGGGGAAAACATACTGGACCTGATCATCACCAACATGGGGACTCTATGCTCCAGACCAGAAGTGTATCCCTCACTGGTAAGATCAGACCATAAACTAATCTCACTGGATGTTCACATCCCGACACCACCCCCTGCCCAGAAAACCACAGTGAAAAACTTCTCTAAAGCAAATTTCACACTCCTCAAAACTGAGGTGGAATCCTTCAAAGCCCCCGGGCCTGTGGAAAATACGGCCCAGACCGCAGAATCCTTTATAAACGCATTCTATGAACACCTTCAGGAATGCATGGATCACGCGATCCCAAATAAAACCAAGACCCAATCCTCCAAAGGCAGACGTCCTGTCTGGTGGACCCCAGCCATAAACAAGCTATACAATAGAAGGAGGAAGCTGCTAAATGATAGAGCAATTCCAAAAAGGGAAGGCATCTCTGATCAGTACTAGCAAAAAACTACGGGCACTCATAAAATCGTCTAAGGCCAGCTTCGAGAGAAAAATTGCACAGGACACTAAGAATAATCACAAGGCTTTCTTTAGTTATGTTAGGAACCTGGGTGGTAATTCCCAGATATGCTCAGAATTAGTCCAAAATGACAAAAAATACACCGAACCCACAGACATTGCCAACATCCTAGCTGACAGGTTCAGCGCAACCCCCCCCCCCCCCAAAAGGGCAAATATCTATTCCAGCAGAGTGCTGCCCCCCTGACATCTCGGATGCTCAGGTAAGAGCCGCCCTCTCCAAAGCGAAACACAGCATCAATGGGACCAGACGGTGTCCCGGGCTGCGTCCTACATGAACTCCAAGAAGAGCTAAACCCAAACATAAAACTACTGTTCAATCTCAGCCTTACTACAGGATATGTACCCAAAGAGTGGCGTACAGCAACTGTGGTCCCTCTCCACAAAGGTGGTGCCTCAACGGATCCTGGAAACTATCGCCCCATAAGCCTGACTAGCTTGGTCTGCAAAGCTATGGAAAGGATAATCTTGGACCTCATAAATAAAAATATTGGGGACCTACAGACACTGGATCCTACCCAGTTCGGCTTTGTTAAGGGCAGATCCTGCCTCTTAATCCTGGTTGATTTCTTTGAAACAGTCACCAAGGCCACTGACGAGGGGAAGGTGGTCCACACAGCCTACCTGGACCTCGCAAAAGCCTTCGATACAATACCCCACTCGGGCATTATAGATAAGCTCACCAGCTTAAATATAAACCCCTATGTCACTAGATGGGTTGCAAATTGGCTCAAGGACAGAACCCACATGGTTAGAATTGCTGGAGCCATGTCAGACTCCAAACCAGTTACAAGTGGCGTCCCACAAGGCTCAGTCCTGGGACCTCTCTTGTTCAGTATATATTTCTCGGAGGTACAGGCCAACACGGAAGGACTGTGGCTGACCAAGTTCTCAGATGACTGCAAACTGGGCGCCATAATCGACTCTCCAGCCGACACAAGCATCCTCCAAAAGGGCCTCATAGAAACAGACAACTGGTGCCAGAGCCATGGCCTCAAGCTAAACGCCAAAAAGTGTATAGTCATCCCCTTTAGCAAAAACAAAGTGCCCACAAATTACCACATAGGTGGTAATCCATTAAGTACAGAAGAAGTAATTAAGGACCTGGGGACCCAAGTTGATAGCAATCTCTCATTTGACAACCACGTGGCCAAAGTGGTTAGAAAAACATTTTATATAGCCCACCTAATCATGAAGGGATTCACATCTAGATCAGGGAGGTCATCGTGCCTCTTTACTCATCCCTCATCAGGCCCATAATTGAGTACAATGCCCCTTTTGGGATGTACCTTACCAGACACCTGCAGCAACTGGAAAGACCCCAAAAGTACCTCACCAAGAGAATCAAAGGGCTCAAACAGATGCCATATGCTGCCCGGTTAAAGAAACTCCAGCTCTACTCAGTGGCATACCGCCTGTTCAGAGGCGATCTGTGCCTGACGTATAAAGCCATGTCCAACCCGGAATTAATGGACATGCTGCACCTCAGAAAATCCAAATCCTATCGAGCTACATGCTCGAGAGACTTGAACCTCAGCACTGAAATAAATAGGACATGCTGGAGGGACAGATTCATAACCCAGAGGATCCCTTCACTCTGGAATAAAATCCCAGTCCAGGTTAGGCAGAGTCCCTCATTGACTCACTTCAAGAGGAATCTTGATGAGTGGATGGGAGATTATAGGTTTACCCCGGGTATGACTTCTGTGTCACTGTTAGACAGAGGCACAGTATACTAACCTCAAAAAAAGGGCATAGCAAAATTAATTTAAAATGGGTGGCGAAAGCCAAACACATTCTGGCTAGGCTTATAAATGCCCTAGGGCAGATAGCCTAGTATGAACCTATGAACCTAAAAAAACCCACAACCACCCCTGAAAGTACACAGATTACAGAAGGGAAAGGGCCTTTTTGCAACTGGTGAAGAAAAGAAGCTAAACGGCAAATGGACATTGTCTGTATAGTTGTACTGCCTCCCATACCACCTTACTCATGTGTTAAACCCTACCACCTGTTCCTAACCCCAACTTTAAACATTTTGCCAAACTACTTTTCCCCAAAAGTACCACTACACAAGACACACCTGTAACCAAGCACAACACAATCTATCCACCTCCCTAGCCCACACTCTAACCACAAACTGTGAACACACACACACACACACACACACACACACACACACACACACACACACACACACACACACACTGCTGAAACCTTTGGCATTCCTAAAGGTTATGGAATTACTACTGACTTCCACTTACCACGCTAGGCATAACTGGGAATGCCTATCAGCAGATCAAGACAAGTCTTCTGGTTAGAAACTAAAACTCCATGGCTGCACAACTGCAAAGCAAAAGAAAAAAAACTAACTTATGCTATAGCCTGTTCAGCAACCTGATTATAACAATCTGATCAGCTATACCACTGTATAGTTGACTGCATGATTGGAGCAGGTAGTCCCTGGCCTGAAGTAGAAGATTCCTGGTGGCAGCAGTTATGAGTCAGTCAACTAGGTACTGGAACACCCACAACCCTTACAGTCCGAGGTAAATTGGAACTACTGCACTGCATTTGGTGAACACCGGGGGAATGTGATAAGACCAAAGGGCAATGCCCTGAAGTGAATGTGACTGGTTCCCAGTCGAAAGTGGTGGAACCTCCTAGACTGCCTGGTTATTTTTGTGTAATACTAGGTGTCCCAGAGGTCCACCAAGCACATCCTGCTGTCATTCCTCAGAAAAGGCAAAATGGACTGAACCACGACAATCTGGAATTTTGTCCATTTTGCAAACTGGTTCAGGTGGCTGAAGTAAAAAAATAGACTTGAGGTCCCTGTTTTTTTGGACCAAAAAGAATCTTGAATAAACTGCTGATGCTTGCTAGTATGGTGGGACCTCCTAGATGACTTGGTTACCTAGGAGCTTTTGGATTTCTTGAGATGCTGATTTCTCTGTGGGGGTGTAATGTTGATGAGTCATCTTAAGGAATCTGAGGGTTGGGAAAGAAAGGGAGTATGTAGCCTCTGGTTATTATTCTTGGCACCCATGTGTCTTGGGAGATGGCCATCAAAGCTAGAGGGTGCAGAGACAAGTGCCCCCTGGCTGCCTTCAGAATACAGCAGTCAGGCAACCTTCAAGAGCACTGTAAAGGTTTGTCAGTTAAGGGGCCTCAAAATCCTTGGGTCGGAGGACCACCTTGGCCTCAAGGACAATGTTCACTGTTTATTCCTCCTTTGCCATGGAGAGGGTCTACTGCTAGAAATGTAAGTAAAATTATGCAATTTAGGGAGCAAAGATCCTTGCCACCCTTTTACTTCTAGGAGAAAGTACTTTGATGGCTGAAGAAGTAGATACTGACAGTACACAGGGTCTAGTCATCCAGTTCACGTCTGGAGAGCATAACTTTGACCCTGGATTCAAAGACAGTAGATCCATCATAAGGGACATTTAAAAGGGATGTCTTGAAGTTTTCAGCAAAACTGCATTGACACATCCAGCCATGGCAGTTAATGGCACCCTTGGTGCCCACTGCTCTAGAAGTGCCATCAGCTGCATTAGATGAAAATAACTATGAAGAACAACAGAAAAAATATAAAATCAAACAAAGCACTGAACTGAGGACTGCCAAGGTAATATACACAAACACTGTTTAACTGAGCGCTTTCATTCTTAACCAATGAAGAACTTCTTCAGAATACATTCAAAAAACAAGCTAATGCTTTTAAAGAGTTAGAAAAATGAACATCACTGCAACTAACCAATCCAACATACAATCCACAACTAACTGTATTCTTAAAGCAATGTTCTTACTTAGTGCAGGCAAAAGTACAAATATTAAAAGCTCTTATAGTAAAAAAAAACTTTTAATAGAAATACCTTCATTAATACCTGGGGCTGTGTCAGACCTTATAAACACTTGCCATTTCAGCTCCATATATTCTAAAAATGCATTAAAATGCCATACAAAGCTCCTTTTAACTATTCTTTCAACAACTAAAAACTGAAACTTCCTAAAATCCTTGCACTCTTGCCCATACCTTGCCAAAGCATTGGTTTTGTCCTTTTTCCTTATTGCTAAAATATATTCTCTTATCCTGTCTGTTAATCTGCTTGTGGTTTTACCCACATAGAAACCATTACAATTGGAACAGCTAGCAAGATGCATCAAACCATCGCTTTAGCAATTATATCTAATTTGTACTATCAGTGTGCAATTGATGTGTTTGAAACAAAAACTGCTCACCATTAGAATACATCTACAGTAAGAACATTTTTGACAAACATACCACAAGCTCTAGGAACCTTAATAGCAGTGGATGTTGAAAAAAGCCTTTCTAAAATCTTGTTTATATTTCTAGTTTATTTTATTTTTTTTAAGCAAAATCAGGGCCAGGTCCTAAACTTTGGATAGTTCTTGGTTCTCCATTATCTTCCAAATTATTAGAAATGATCTGTCTTATAATGGGACCATCAATTCTCATGGGAATTGGAAATTAACATCTTAGATCTTTGTGTAAACCATCATAAAGTGGCCTTGTTGTCCTTTCTTGAGACAAACCCTGCTTTTAAAATTGGGAAAAACTTGACATATCTATCTCTTAGTAAATTATCAGAAATACTAAGCTTGTCTACAGGATAACCATGATGTTTAAATAGGTTAACTATTTCCATTTCTTGTACAAAATGTTTATCTTCACTAATTAACCTACTAATTCTAACAAGCTGCCCTCTAAATACACTCAGTTTCTTAAACACTGGATGGAGACTGTCAAAATGAAGGTAAATGTTGGCGAAGGTGTCTTTACGAAAGATGTTACTAATAAATGTTTTCCTTAACATCTATGGTAAAATTTTTATCTAAAAAATGTACAGTCCCCCCCCCATTACTTTCCACAAAACTTAACCATGTTACACTATCTTTAATCTGTTGGAGAAACTCTTGGAAAGAAGGGACATGTCCTGTCCAAATAAAAAAAAGTCATCTATGTACCTTTTATAAAGCTGACGAATCTAAACATTGGTAGTGGACTCAAATTCTTCCTCCCACCAACACAGGTCCAGATTAGCAAAACAGGGGTGATCTGAGCCCCCATTGCAACCCCACTAACTTGTTGGAAAATACTGTCTTCAAAGATGAAAAAGTTACTGCCAAGTATCAACTCCAGTAACTGACAAATTACTTGGATATCCAAATTAAAATCCTTAACGTATTTGTTAAGATAAAGCTTAAATTCTAATCCTTCTTCCTGTTCAATAGAGTTAAAAATGTTCAATAGAGGTAAAAAGTGAACAACGTCTATGGTACATAAAATGTTTCGGTTTGAGTAAAAGAATAATTTTTGAGCTCATCTAAAAAGCCCCAAGAGTTTTATTAAATAATATTCACTTGCCTGCACTATTGGATTTAAAATGTTATCCAAGTAAGTGGAAATTCTACCTGTTTTACTCAAGGGAGCAGAAACAATAAGCCTAAAAAGAGGATGCATGGTATCCTTATGTATTTAAGGTATACCAATCAGGGTGCCCAACTGGGGCTTCTCCATGGTTAAAAATTCAAATAATTCAACAGAAATATATCCTTGATGTAATAAGTCTAACAGAGATAGATCAAGTTTGATAATTTTTTCTACCATAATCTTTGGATACCTTCTAACTATTTTGATATGCCACAAAAACAAAAGAACTCTGGAACGGTGCTGTTATGTATCCAAAAATTTAATAAAACACTGCCATAAAAAACATACAAACTTCTGAGAGGTAAGCGCTTTCGGGTGTTAACCCTTCTTCAGACAAAGATAAAATGGTACAGAACACAATTTAAATAAGAACACAACCAGTGAATAATTAATGAAACCAATTCAGTAAAAAACCCGCCTATTTTTTAAGGTGGGTTTGATAGGAACAACATCATTGAGCCCTGGATACCTATGTGCCATAAATTCTAAGATCTTCCTTGACTCTATCTGTTCTGTATAGTGTTTAATATCACCTCCCCTTTTGTTAAGCCTTACATTGGCTATGGCCCTAAAAGTGAAACAATGTGTAGGATGTTCACTAATGTGTCTAAACAAGGCATTATGTGTGTCTATTTCTAATGCTAGAGAGGTGTTGCAGTATTCTGACTTTAAACATATTGTTCGTCTTGCCCACGTAAAAACATGGGCAAGATTTGCAATTTGCCAGATACACTATATCCTTAGTCCTGCAAGTGGCTTTAGCTTTCAGCATAAAGGTCCTATTAGTAACAGGATGTGTAAAGGAAACATCTAGAGAAATAAAAGGGCAGGCCTTGCATCTACCACAAGGCTTGCTACCTACAGATAAAGCAGGGGTATAAGGTAAACTAACATGTTCCCCACATAAAATGTCTTTTAGACTTTTGTTCTTTCTATATCCAAAAACTGGAGTCGGACCTACTATGGTATTGATTCTATCATCACTAGTAAGGATGTTCCAGTTGTCCCTTATAATACCAGTGATATCTTTTATATCACTACTATATGTGAATATAACCTTAAATCTAGCGTCCTGTTTCATTTCTCTTAAAGGTGTAGTTAAGTCACTAATAGGCCTAGATAGCCAGGGCTTATATTTATGAGCCCTTTTATCTCTATGCTTCTCTATAACATCTTTAACCATGGTTTCATTATACCCCCTCTCTACAAAAAGACCCTTCAGACTCTCCAATTCATTGTTGAAACAAATATCATCCGTGCAGTTCCTAGATAACCTGGCTAGCTGTCCTTGTACTATGTTGGGAAAAGTGTATCATGGGTGCATACTATCAAAGGTTAAAAATGTATTTTTCTTGCACCCCTTCCTATATAGACTAGTGGAAAAACCTTGTGGAGTCTGTGCTATTGTAACATCTAAAAAATCTATCTCAGTGTAGGATGTTACTTCCTTAAACTTGAAGAAATCTGTGGTGGAATGTAGAAAATCAATGAATAATTTAAGGGAGACAGTATCACCCTTCCATAAAATAAATACATCATCCACAAAGCATTTATAAAATTTGATATAGGGCTTCCACTCTCTATTATTAAAAATGTACAAATTCTCCCAATATGCTAGTACCAGGTTAGCATAGGTATTCGCACAGGGTGTGCCCATGGCTACACCCTGTGCTTGCCTATATGTCTCTTCTAGACCTAAAAATACATTGTTTTCCAAAACTAACCTAAGTACAGCTGTAACCTGTTTGATATAATGATCCAGTGCTCCATTTTCTCTCAACAGTGTATCAATAGCCATTATGCCATAATCATTGTGTATAACCGTAAAAAGGCTCTGTACGTCCAATGTAACCATGAGATAATGTGAATCATGAGGGGTCCTAACTAACTCTCCAAGTGCCTTCAAAAAATCCCCTGCATCTGTTAATATATTTTCCATTTTATTAACATATGGCCTGTGTGGTTTCTAGCCATATAGAGGCATTTTCTGTCACCCATTTTCTACCTGATACTATGGGTCGTATCGGGGGGTCTGTCAGAGATTTGTGTATCTTAGGCAGGCCTTTGAAGAGTGGTATAACAACCCCTTCCATTCTAAGAAAATTGTATAACTCTTCACTTATGACCATGTCGTCCAAGAGTTGTTCCAAGGTCTTGTAGACTTTCTCTATCATATGTTTCACCATTAGTGGATTCATTAATCTATAAGTATGTGTATCAGACAGTAACTGGCTTAATTTGTTGTGATATACCAAAGTATCCATCACAACTATAGCCCCTCCTTTATCAGCCATCTTAATGGTAATGTCCCTATTTTCACATAAGTTACGGAGGGCTTGTCTCTGTGAAGCAGTTAAGTTATAATACTTCTGAGTATTGCCATTATGAAAGTATGCCATAAGGTCCCTTTCACAGGCATTGATGAACAATTGTAAAGATGGTGTCAATGGAGGAACAAACGTGCTAGGCTGTCTAAGTGTGGAACCATTATTAGTATTATTACCAAACATATTTCTCAGAGCCACTCCCCTGCAAAAAAGCATGAGATCCATAACTACATCTTGATAGTTGCAAGCCCTACTCGGGACAAAGGACAATCCCTTGTTCAACACATACAACTCTTCAGCATTCAAAACATATGTGGACAAATTATATACAATGTTATCAATATCGTAATTACCACAAATAGTCACTCTAGTGTTCTCCGCTTCTTGCGCGGATCTCTGCCCTCGCTTAAGGAGCGTTTCCACGCCCCTGTCTTCTTTTTCACGGGTACTGGTAGAGTTTCCAAAAAATGTCGTTCTGCCGAAGAGGTCTTAGGCCGAGCGCCCAAGCGTTCAACATTCACTGTTGTCATAGTAGCAGAATCCACTGCGGATGATGTCTTCAACGTAGTGGCATTATCCACCTTGCGGGGAGCCATAGACGCATTCATGTCTCTATCGTCAAGGGACTGAACAATCGGTGCTGCATTCTCGGAAACGTGTGCTGTGTCAACTGCAGAAATTACGTGACCACGTGATTCAGACGTAGTGACATGTAAGCAGGTGGAATTCGATGTCTCTAGATGTTCCGTGTTGCCATTAGAATTACCAGGAATACTGGGGGCTGCAGCAAAGGCTCTAAAAGGCTGTTTGCTGGTGGTGACATTCCTGTTGGGCAAATCCCCCCTGGTTCTAGCCCAAACAAAAATCTCTCCATTAGAGAAATCAGTATAGTCCCTAGTAAGTTTGTTCATCTTGGTTGTTTTTAATTTGTTATCACTATCTCGTAGAGATCGATAAACCTCCTCTAATTTCTGTGAGTAGCTATTACCTACAAAGTCATTACACAGTTTATGTTGTAGCGCACCTGTTTCTTGTTTTAAGGTAGCTATCTCAGGTGCGAAAAATTCAATGAGTAGTTCCATGTACTGAAAGCTAGTTTTTATATTAATAAGTTGCCATCTTGCCAACAATGTAGGATAGCGATCTCCCTGCGTAGGCATACAAAGTACTCTCATGCCACGTGGCACAATACCATATGAAAGGCATGCTTCAAAATGAAAAGTTTGCCATAGGAGGCGTTGTAGCCTCCCCATTTTATAGTTATAGTCCCTGAGGAGTTCCTCAAAATTTCTATCAACTGTTGCTGGTATAGAATTATTCAAGAAAATAAACGCCAGGAACCAAAATGCAAAGAACAAGGCAGGAAACCACTGGATAAACACTTTATATAAGTAAAGCTTTCGGATACAATCCTTTCTCAATACAAAACAATGCATAGAACCAGCTCTTTATATATAGGTCCAAATATATCACATGACATGCAGCCAAAATCACATGATATGTCATCCAAATCACAAAAACATTTTAAAGAAACATTTAAAAAAAAAAAAAACTTTTTTAAAAAACTTAATACAAAAACTTGAAATACTTTAATAAAACTTTTAAAAAATATATATATTTAGATAAAACTTCAGGCTAAGAGAGATTAGCTCTACTTAATTTAACTAAAATAGGTTTGAGACTGACTTGGCTATTCAAGCCTGGTTTTGAATCACTCATAAGTCTCAAGATCCATTCATATTCTTTAATTTCTAAGTGATTATTTAGGTCCCCTCCCCTAGGTGTAGGTGTAACGTGGTCAATAATTCTAAACCTAAAAAAGTGCTGCTGACCAAATTCCTCTAAATGTTTGAATAGTGCATTCCTGTCATAGCATCTCCTAATTTCTGACTTATGTTCAGTCATCCTGTCCTTAAGCCTGCGGGTGGTTTTGCCTACATAGAAAGCATTACATGCCTGGCAGGTAGCCAAGTAAACCACATGGGTAGTAATACATGTACCTGCTACTCTAAAACTAAATGTCCTACCATTGATAGGATGCACAAACGTATCATTTTCTGTACTACAAATGTCATCACAGCAAGAACAGTTGTGACATTTGTGAGTACCATATTTCACTATAGTAGATACAGGTGTAGTCCTCTCAAAGTCCTTGTAGCATAGTGAACTCTTAAGGGTCCTCATATTCTTATAAGAGAAATTGGGTTTAGGTCCCAATAAACTTCTTAGTTCATCTGATGCCATCAAGATGACCCAATTATCAGATATAATTTTTCTAACAGCCGGTGTCCTTAAATTATATGTAGTTACATATCTAATAGGTGCTACAGATGTTTGTTTGCACCTAGAGTCAATACTAACAACATCCTCATACAAAACTGGTTTAAATAAAGTCCGCCTATCTTCCCTAATCTTAATGACCTGTTCATAAAGTAGAGATCTATCATACCCACTAAGCAAGAAATCATTAACCATCTCATTTAATTGTACTTCAAAGCAGTCATCGTCGGTATTAAGCCTACTGAGTCTGCAAAATTGAGATTTAACAGTACTTCTAAATATGTGAGGTGCATGCATGCTTGTGGCATAAGTGTATCTACCTGAACAAACTTCTTTCCTAAAGATACTAGTTTGTAATGCATCTCCAGCAAGATCTAACTTCAAATCCAAAAATGTAATAGAAGTTTCAGATACTGTCATCTTAAACTTTAGAAAAGTAGATGCAGAGTTTAGATATTCCAGAAATTTTTCAAGATCCTCATGGCTACCTTTCCAAAGTAGGAGGCAGTCATCTACGAAGCGTTGAAAAAATGTGATATTACTTTTAAATGGGTTCCCATCACCAAACAAATGCGTTCTTTCCCACTGATAGAGTATCAGGTTGGCATAAGTATTGGCTACAGAGGTACCCATAGCCACCCCTGTAAGTTGTAAATATGTGGAGCCATTAAAAAGGAAGATGTTGTTTTTCAATGTAACATCCATAAGGCTGCAGATAATTTCAACTTTGTTGGGATTATCACATGTATGTGTCCACAACAATTCTCTTAAAAGCTCCAGGCCTAAATCATTAGGAATAACGGTGACGAGTGATACAATGTCCAAAGAAACTAAAAGATACTTATTGTTAACTAAAGAAGCTTTTTCTTTATCTATCCATCCCCTTAATTTCTGTAATAAATCAAAGCTATCTTTAATGATAGAATCACATTTAGCCAGGTATGGAAGCAGTTGCCCATGTAGATAAATCGAGATGGGTTCTGTAACTAACCCCACCAGAGACAATAGGTCTCATAGGTGGATCTAGCTTAGATTTATGAATTTTGGGGAGACCATAGAGATGTGGTATAACTGGACAAGTAACAGTGAGATAATTAAATAACTCAAGATCTATATCACCACTCAATTGCAAATCATACACAACCATGTTTACATATGCAACACTTTTTTTTCACATCCAGACTGGTAATGCATTTAAAAGCTTTAGTGTCTTGTAGTAACTTAAACATAGAATCCATATAATCAACTCGGTTCATAAGAACCACAGCACCTCCTTTATCAGCCTGTTTTATAATTATATCTTTACAGGACTGTAAGCTCTTCAAAGCCTTAAATTCACCATAATCTAAATTAAATCTTTTTTTCTTTCTGGTAGATGGATTAAATAACTGCCTGATATGAATTTCACAAATATCATGAAATGCTTTAACCACTGGAGTACTGGTGGGTACAAACGCATTACGTCGCTTGTTACCCCCACCAGTAGCTTCAGAACCACCAAATAGCAGTTTTAAATTTAAAAGTCTGGAGAAGATTTTTAAATCAGTTAATGCTGATACTAAATTTTCTTCACAGCAAGGGATGAAATTCAGGCCCTTTGAAAACAATGAATAATGAGTGTCATCTAACTCTATCGCTGATAGATTCAACGTGCCTCGGATAACTTGCGGCTCTGTTTCCCCAGTCCTAAAGGGCTCTCACTTTTCTTTTATTAGATATACCTGACTGCAGCACCAGGGAACCTCTGTGCTGCAATATACGTTCCTTAACTGTCTCTGGGCGCTCTAACTGGAAGCGCTTATTAGAAAAGTTCGTAAAGTTAAGTGTTGACTGCTGTGTTTTCTTCATAGACGCGTTCTGAACGCCATCAATCGATTGCACGTAGCACTTCTTCCCTCAGTACTGGTTTCCATATTTACTTGACGTAACGACGTCTGGACCAAACTATTAGCTTCCAGGGACAGGGGGCGTTCTTCTACGAGTGAGACAGACGAGCCAGCTGCATTAGGTGCAATTTGATGAAAATCATCTAAAGTATCAAGGGTATTTTTATTCAGTGTCTTTGGTTGGACATTAGTTTTAATAACAACGTTCTCCTTAGGCCAAGAGAAGATATTACCCTTATTAAAATCGTTTATATCGCGCCACAGCTTTCGCTTCTTGGTCGCTTCCATCCTTCCATCAAGTGTGTGTATTCTTTCCATCATACGCTGATAGTCATCCGACATGGCAGTAAACACAGGCATGTTAAGTAGAGTACTTTCAAGGGTAAAAATCTCCTTTTTAAGGTCCTCTTCGACTTTGGTGAAAAAGTCATTCATCAAACACATATAATCAATACTGAGTTTGATATTCAGCTGCTGCCATCTCTTTAACAAATCAGGGTAAGCGTTCCCATATGAGGGCATTTTTAAAATTCTGAGCCCCCTGGGAACAATACCCTTGTCAATGTATGCTAAAAAGCTAAAGCGCTGCCACTGCAGACGCTTAAAAGTATGTAATTTTCTTTCTAGCATTTGCAAAGTCTTAGTATATTCCACAGTACCTTCTGTATTTGAGGTTGTAGAGTCCATATTTGCAGAATTAAAGGGCTCAATATAGCCCAATAAGGGATTCTTCTCTATGTTAATAAGAGTCTTAAGAGAGCTTGTTGGAGCTGCCATGATAGCTAGTAGGCTGCAAAGTAGACCTTAACACAGTCTCCCAAAGGCAGGACAAGGAATTGCAGAAAATAAACGCCAGGAACCAAAATGCAAAGAACAAGGCAGGAAACCACTGGATAAACACTTTATATAAGTAAAGCTTTCAGATACAATCCTTTCTCAATACAAAACAATGCATAGAACCAGCTCTTTATATATAGGTCCAAATATATCACATGACATGCAGCCAAAATCACATGATATGTCATCCAAATCACAAAAACATTTTAAAGAAACATTTAAAAAAAAAAAAAAAAAAAAACTTTTTAAAAAACTTAATACAAAAACTTGAAGTACTTTAATAAAACTTTTAAAAAATATATATATTTAGATAAAACTTCAGGCTAAGAGAGATTAGCTCTACTTAATTTAACTAAAATAGGTTTGAGACTGACTTGGCTATTCAAGCCTGGTTTTGAATCACTCGTAAGTCTCAAGATCCATTCATATTCTTTAATTTCTAAGTGATTATTTAGGTCCCCTCCCCTAGGTGTAGGTGTAACGTGGTCAATAATTCTAAACCTAAAAAAGTGCTGCTGACCAAATTCCTCTATATGTTTGAATAGTGCATTCCTGTCATAGCATCTCCTAATTTCTGACTTATGTTCAGTCATCCTGTCATTAAGCCTGCGGGTGGTTTTGCCTACATAGAAAGCATTACATGCCTGGCAGGTAGCCAAGTAAACCACATGGGTAGTAATACATGTACCTGCTACTCTAAAACTAAATGTCCTACCATTGATAGTATGCACAAACGTATCATTTTCTGCACTACAAATGTCATCACAGCAAGAACAGTTGTGACATTTGTGAGTACCATATTTCACTATAGTAGATACAGGTGTAGTCCTCTCAAAGTCCTTGTAGCATAGTGAACTCTTAAGGGTCCTCATATTCTTATAAGAGAAATTGGGTTTAGGTCCCAATAAACTTCTTAGTTCATCTGATGCCATCAAGATGACCCAATTATCAGATATAATTTTTCTAAAAGCGGGCAGCTCCAACAAGCTCTCTTAAGACTCTTATTAACATAGAGAAGAATCCCTTATTGGGCTATATTGAGCCCTTTAATTCTGCAAATATGGACTCTACAACCTCAAATACAGAAGGTACTGTGGAATATAGTAAGACTTTGCAAATGCTAGAAAGAAAATTACATACTTTTAAGCGTCTGCAGTGGCAGCGCATTAGCTTTTTAGCATACATTGACAAGGGTATTGTTCCCAGGGGGCTCAGAATTTTAAAAATGCCCTCGTATGGGAACGCTTACCCTGATTTGTTAAAGAGATGGCAGCAGCTGAATATCAAACTCAGTATTGATTATATGTGTTTGATGAATGACTTTCACCAAAGTCGAAGAGGACCTTAAAAAGGAGATTTTTACCCTTGAAAGTACTCTACTTAACATGCCTGTGTTTACTGCCATGTCGGATGACTATCAGCGTATGATGGAAAGAATACACACACTTGATGGAAGGATGGAAGCGACCAAGAAGCGAAAGCTGTGGCGCGATATAAACGATTTTAATAAGGGTAATATCTTCTCTTGGCCTAAAGAGAACGTTGTTATTAAAACTAATGTCCAACCTAAGACACTGAATAAAAATACCCTTGATACTTTAGATGATTTTCATCAAATTGCACCTAATGCAGCTGGCTCGTCTGTCTCACTCGTAGAAGAACGCCCCCTGTCCCTGGAAGCTAATAGTTTGGTCCAGACGTCGTTACGTCAAGTAAATATGGAAACCAGTACTGAGGGAAGAAGTGCTACGTCGCAATCGATTGATGGCGTTCAGAACGCGTCTATGAAGAAAACACAGCAGTCAACACTTAACTTTACGAACATTTCTAATAAGCGCTTCCAGTTAGAGCGCCCAGAGACAGTTAAGGAACGTATATTGCAGCACAGAGGTTCCCCGGTGCTGCAGTCAGGTATATCTAATAAAAGAAAAAGTGAGAGCCCTTTAGGACTGGGGAAACAGAGCCGCAAGTTATCCGAGGCACGTTGAATCTATCAGCGATAGAGTTAGATGACACTCATTATTCATTGTTTTCAAAGGGCCTGAATTTCATCCCTTGCTGTGAAGAAAATTTAGTATCAGCATTAACTGATTTAAAAATCTTCTCCAGACTTTTAAATTTAAAACTGCTATTTGGTGGTTCTGAAGCTACTGGGGGTAACAAACGGCGTAATGCGTTTGTACCCACCAGTACTCCAGTGGTTAAAGCATTTCATGATATTTGTGAAATTCATATCAGGCAGTTATTTAATCCATCTACCAGAAAGAAAAAAGATTTAATTTAGATTATGGTGAATTTAAGGCTTTGAAGAGCTTACAGTCCTGTAAAGATATAATTATAAAACAGGCTGATAAAGGAGGTGCTGTGGTTCTTATGAACCGAGTTGATTATATGGATTCTATGTTTAAGTTACTACAAGACACTAAAGCTTTTAAATGCATTACCAGTCTGGATGTGAAAAAGTGTTGCATATGTAAACATGGTTGTGTATGATTTGCAATTGAGTGGTGATATAGATCTTGAGTTATTTAATTATCTCACTGTTACTTGTCCAGTTATACCACATCTCTATGGTCTCCCCAAAATTCATAAATCTAAGCTAGATCCACCTATGAGACCTATTGTCTCTGGTGCGGTTAGTTACAGAACCCATCTCGATTTATCTACATGGGCAACTGCTTCCATACCTGGCTAAATGTGATTCTATCATTAAAGATAGCTTTGATTTATTACAGAAATTAAGGGGATGGATAGATAAAGAAAAAGCTTCTTTAGTTAACAATAAGTATCTTTTAGTTTCTTTGGACATTGTATCACTCTTCACCGTTATTCCTAATGATATAGGCCTGCAGCTTTTAAGAGAATTGTTGTGGACACATACATGTGATAATCCCAACAAAGTTGAAATTATCTGCAGCCTTATGGATGTTACATTGAAAAACAACATCTTCCTTTTTAATGGCTCCACATATTTACAACTTACAGGGGTGGCTATGGGTACCTCTGTAGCCAATACTTATGCCAACCTGATACTCAATCAGTGGGAAAGAACGCATTTGTTTGGTGAGGGGAACCCATTTAAAAGTAATATCACATTTTTTCAACGCGTAGATGACTGCCTCCTACTTTGGAAAGGTAGCCATGAGGATCTTGAAAATTTCTGGAATATCTAAACTCTGCATCTACTTTTCTAAAGTTTAAGATGACAGTATCTGAAACTTCTATTACATTTTTGGATTTGAAGTTAGATCTTGCTGGAGATACATTACAAACTAGTATCTTTAGGAAAGAAGTTTGTTCAGGTAGATACACTTATGCCACAAGCATGCATGCAACTCACATATTTAGAAGTACTGTTAAATCTCAATTTTGCAGACTCAGTAGGCTTAATACCGACGATGACTGCTTTGAAGTACAATTAAATGAGATGGTTAATGATTTCTTTCTTAGTGGGTATGATAGATCTCTACTTTATGAACAGGTCATTAAGATTAGGGAAGATAGGCGGACTTTATTTAAACCAGTTTTGTATGAGGATGTTGTTAGTATTGACTCTAGGTGCAAACAAACATCTGTAGCACCTATTAGATATGTAACTACATATAATTTAAGGACACCCGCTGTTAGAAAAATTATATCTGATAATTGGGTCATCTTGATGGCATCAGATGAACTAAGAAGTTTATTGGGACCTAAACCCAATTTCTCTTATAAGAATATGAGGACCCTTAAGAGTTCACTATGCTACAAGGACTTTGAGAGGACTACACCTGTATCTACTATAGTGAAATATGGTACTCACAAATGTCACAACTGTTCTTGCTGTGATGACATTTGTAGTACAGAAAATGATACGTTTGTGCATCCTATCAATGGTAGGACATTTAGTTTTAGAGTAGCAGGTACATGTATTACTACCCATGTGGTTTACTTGGCTACCTGCCAGGCATGTAATACTTTCTATGTAGGCAAAACCACCCGCAGGCTTAAGGACAGGATGATTGAACATAAGTCAGAAATTAGGAGATGCTATGACAGGAATGCACTATTCAAACATATAGAGGAATTTGGTCAGCAGCACTTTTTTAGGTTTAGAATTATTGACCACGTTACACCTACACCTAGGGGAGGGGACCTAAATAATCATTTAGAAATTAAAGAATATGAATGGATCTTGAGACTTATGAGTGATTCAAAACCAGGCTTGAATAGCCAAGTCAGTCTCAAACCTATTTTAGTTAAATTAAGTAGAGCTAATCTCTCTTAGCCTGAAGTTTTATCTAAATATATATATTTTTTAAAGTTTTATTAAAGTATTTCAAGTTTTTGTATTAAGTTTTTTTAAAAAGTTTTTTTTTTTTTTTTTAAATGTTTCTTTAAAATGTTTTTGTGATTTGGATGACATATCATGTGATTTTGGCTGCATGTCATGTGACATATTTGGACCTATATATAAAGAGCTGGTTCTATGCATTGTTTTGTATTGAGAAAGGATTGTATCCGAAAGCTTTACTTATATAAAGTGTTTATCCAGTGGTTTCCTGCCTTGTTCTTTGCATAGAATTATTCAAACCAGTGTCTTTCAGAGTCACAAAACCCATCTGTAACGGAGGGTTATCCACAAGTAAAAGATTAAGAAAGTTCCTACCATGGGAGCGCTGTTGTAGAGCATCATTGTCCATAATTCCACTAACAGAATGTTGCTCCATAGACATAACAACTCAGCACCAATAAAGCACAAAACTATAGTAAATCCAAAAAACGAATGCTTGGTGCTGATACCCCAACCAGAGAACAACGATAGAGAAGCCACAAAAACAAAAGAACTCTGGAACGGTGCTGTTATGTATCCAAAAATTTAATAAAACACTGCCATAAAAAACATACAAACTTCTGAGAGGTAAGCACTTTCGGGTGTTAACCCTTCTTCAGACAAAGATAAAATGGTACAGAACACAATTTAAATAAGAACACAACCAATGAACAATTAATGAAACCAATTCAGTGAAAAACCCGCCTATTTTTTAAGGTGGGTTTGATAGGAACAACATCATTGAGCCCTGGATACCTATGTGTTCTCTGGTTGGGGTATCAGCAGCAAGCATTCGTTTTTTGGATTTACTATAGTTTTGTGCTTTATTGGTGCTGAGTTGTTATGTCTATGGAGCAACGTTCTGTTAGTGGAATTATGGACAATGATGCTCTACAACAGCGCTCCCATGGTAGGAACTTTCTTAATCTTTTACCTGTGGATAACCCTCTGTTACAGATGGGTTTTGTGACTCTGAAAGACACTGGTTTGAATAATTCTATACCAGCAACAGTTGATAGAAATTTTGAGGAACTCCTCAGGGACTATAACTATAAAATGGGGAGGCTACAACGCCTCCTATGGCAGACTTTTCATTTTGAAGCATGCCTTTCATATGGTATTGTGCCACGTGGCATGAGAGTACTTTGCATGCCTACGCAGGGAGATCGCTATCCTACATTGTTGGCAAGATGGCAACTTATTAATATAAAAACTAGCTTTCAGTACATGGAACTACTCATTGAATTTTTCGCACCTGAGATAGCTACCTTAAAACAAGAAACAGGTGCGCTACAACATAAACTGTGTAATGACTTTGTAGGTAATAGCTACTCACAGAAATTAGAGGAGGTTTATCGATCTCTACGAGATAGTGATAACAAATTAAAAACAACCAAGATGAACAAACTTACTAGGGACTATACTGATTTCTCTAATGGAGAGATTTTTGTTTGGGCTAGTACCAGGGGGGATTTGCCCAACAGGAATGTCACCACCAGCAAACAGCCTTTTAGAGCCTTTGCTACAGCCCCCAGTATTCCTGGTAATTCTAATGGCAACACGGAACATCTAGAGACATCGAATTCCACCTGCTTACATGTCACTACGTCTGAATCACGTGGTCACGTGATTTCTGCAGTTGACGCAGCACACGTTTCCGAGAATGCAGCACCGATTGTTCAGTCCCTTGACGATAGAGACATGAATGCGTCTATGGCTTCCCGCAAGGTGGATAATGCCACTACGTTGGAGACATCATCCGCAGTGGATCCTGCTACTACGACAACAGTGAATGTTGAACGCTTGGGCGCTCGGCCTAAGACCTCTTCGGCAGAACGACATTTTTTGGAAACTCTACCAGTACCCGTGAAAAAGAAGACAGGGGCGTGGAAACGCTCCTTAAGCGAGGGCAGAGATCCGCGCAAGAAGCGGAGAACACTAGAGTGACTATTTGTGGTAATTACGATATTGATAACATTGTATATAATTTGTCCACATATGTTTTGAATGCTGAAGAGTTGTATGTGTTGAACAAGGGATTGTCCTTTGTCCCGAGTAGGGCTTGCAACTATCAAGATGTAGTTATGGATCTCATGCTTTTTTGCAGGGGAGTGGCTCTGAGAAATATGTTTGGTAATAATACTAATAATGGTTCCACACAGACAGCCTAGCACGTTTGTTCCTCCATTGACACCATCTTTACAATTGTTCATCAATGCCTGTGAAAGGGACCTTATGACATACTTTCATAATGGCAATACTCAGAAGTATTATAACTTAACTGCTTCACAGAGACAAGCCCTCCGTAACTTATGTGAAAATAGGGACATTACCATTAAGATGGCTGATAAAGGAGGGGCTATAGTTGTGATGGATACTTTGGTATATCACAACAAATTAAGCCAGTTACTATCTGATACACATACTTATAGATTAATGAATCCACTAATGGTGAAACATATGATAGAGAAAGTCTACAAGACCTTGGAACAACTCTTGGACGACATGGTCATAAGTGAAGAGTTATACAATTTTCTTAGAATGGAAGGGGTTGTTATACCACTCTTCAAAGGCCTGCCTAAGATACACAAATCTCTGACAGACCCCCCGATACGACCCATAGTATCAGGTAGAAAATGGGTGACAGAAAATGCCTCTATATGGCTAGAAACCACACTTAGGCCATATGTTAATAAAATGGAAAATATATTAACAGATACAGGGGATTTTTTTTGAAGGCACTTGGAGGGTTAGTTAGGACCCCTCATGATTCACATTATCTCATGGTTACATTGGACGTACAGAGCCTTTTTACGGTTATACACAATGATTATGGCATAATGGCTATTGATACACTGTTGAGAGAAAATGGAGCACTGGATCATTATATCAAACAGGTTACACCTGTACTTAGGTTAGTTTTGGAAAACAATGTATTTTTAGGTCTAGAACAGACATATATAGGCAAGCACAGGGTGTAGCCATGGGCACACCCTGTGCGAATACCTATGCTAACCTGGTACTAGCATATTGGGAGAATTTGTACATTTTTAATAATAGAGAGTGGAAGCCCTATATCGGATTTTATAAACGCTTTGTGGATGATGTATTTATTTTATGGAAGGGTGATACTGTCTCCCTTAAATTATTCATCGATTTTCTACATTCCACCACAGATTTCTTCAAGTTTACGGAAGTAACATCCTACACTGAGATAGATTTTTTAGATGTTACAATAGCACAGACTCCACAAGGTTTTTCCACTAGTCTATATAGGAAGGGGTGCAAGAAAAATACATTTTTAACCTTTGATAGTATGCACCCACGATATACTTTTCCCAACATAGTACAAGGACAGCTAGCCAGGTTATCTAGGAACTGCACGGATGATATTTGTTTCAACAATGAATTGGAGAGTCTGAAGGGTCTTTTTGTAGAGAGGGGGTATAATGAAACCATGGTTAAAGATGTTATAGAGAAGCATAGAGATAAAAGGGCTCATAAATATAAGCCCTGGCTATCTAGGCCTATTAGTGACTTAGCTACACCTTTAAGAGAAATGAAACAGGACGCTAGATTTAAGGTTATGTTCACTTATAGTAGTGATATAAAAGATATCACTGGTATTATAAGGGACAACTGGAACATCCTTACTAGTGATGACAGAATCAATACCATAGTAGGTCCGACTCCAGTTTTTGGATATAGAAAGAACAAAAGTCTAAAAGACATTTTATGTGGGGAACATGTTAGTTTACCTTATACCCCTGCTTTATCTGTAGGTAGCAAGCCTTGTGGTAGATGCAAGGCCTGCCCTTTTATTTCTCTAGATGTTTCCTTTACACATCCTGTTACTAATAGGACCTTTATGCTGAAAGCTAAAGCCACTTGCAGGACTAAGGATATAGTGTATCTGGCAAATTGCAAGTCTTGCCCATGTTTTTACGTGGGCAAGACGAACAATATGTTTAAAGTCAGAATACTGCAACACCTCTCTAGCATTAGAAATAAAGAATGCCTTGTTTAGACACATTAGTGAACATCCTACACATTGTTTCACTTTTAGGGCCATAGCCAATGTAAGGCTTAACAAAAGGGGAGGTGATATTAAACACTATACAGAACAGATAGAGTCAAGGAAGATCTTAGAATTTATGGCACATAGGTATCCAGGGCTCAATGATGTTGTTCCTATCAAACCCACCTTAAACAATAGACGGGTTTTTTACTGAATTGGTTTCATTAATTGTTCATTGGTTGTGTTCTTATTTAAATTGTGTTCTGTACCATTTTATCTTTGTCTGAAGAAGGGTTAACACCCGAAAGCGCTTACCTCTCAGAAGTTTGTATGTTTTTTATGGCAGTGTTTTATTAAATTTTTGGATACATAACAGCACCGTTCCAGAGTTCTTTTGTTTTTGTGGCTTCTCTATCGTTGTTCTCTGGTTGGGGTATCAGCACCAAGCATTCGTTTTTTGGATTAACTATTTTGATATGACAATAATACATTTATTGCCCACACATACTCCTTTACTACTAGCCCATTACCCTTATCTGCTCTCATAAACCGTAAATTCAAATATCCTTTTAGTTGCTTCAATGCTTGAAATTCTTTTTTATTCAGATTGTAGCCATTTTTTAAAATTAACTTACTGTTGTTATTCCTACACATCCTATTAAATAAAGTATGTAGCTCAGTTTCACACACAGATGAAAATACAAAGTACTAACCAAAGGTGGATTAACAGTACTCATTGTTTTTAAAATGTTCTGATTTTCTTGGGTGATGAAACATTAAAAATATACCTTAAATTTAATTTTCTAACATAAGACTTAAAATCTAACATAGTGTTTACTACAGAAGCTCAATTAGTAGGAATAAAAATAAATCCTTTTGACAAAACTTTCAGTTTGACCACTGAAAAGACTACTGGCAAGATTAAATATGTGACATTTAGAATCTAGACTAGCAGCCCCTGCCCTTCCCCTGTTTCTTTCCCCCCCATTTAAAGCTTCCTGATTCGGAGGCGGGCTGTGCATTTCAGATGAAGGTAGAGAAAAAAAATTACTGTGTTCGCTGGAATCTTTCAATTCACCCTGAAGCCCTATACTGTCTACAATAGAGTGAACCTCTCCTGGTTCATCCTGGTCATTTAAATCAGAGAAGTACTCTTGCGGACCATTGGATGCTGCTAAAGAAATCAAGCCCATCAAGTCTGCTGCCAGCTGTACTGTTCTTATGATTCTGTGGATAGGTTGATTTAATACCAGTAATCCCAGTCTTTTTCAGTATGAAGGCCTGTCCTTGTTGACGAGCATCAATGTCCCTAATTTCCTTTCTTGTCAGTAGCCATGACCAGTCCTCTCAGTTTTATCCACTAACCCATAATATAAATGCTGAAACTATTTGAAGGAAGGATGCTTACAAATTTGAGCATCCAAAGACTTAATCTGTTCCTTTAAAAGACTAATTTTCTCAGCATTCCAACCAATTAAAAGTCTAAGTACTTCCAAACCTGCTTTGTTGTAAACACTTTTAATTTGCTGATAAACATTGCCAACACTGTCAAAATAACTAATCCCGTTGGGAAATGTGTATACTCGGAGGCCAAGGGGAACGATGTGCAAATCATAGGATCTATTAAGATAATGATATTCAAGCTCCAATGATTTAAACAAGAATTTTCTAAATCAAATGCAACAGTTTTTATCTCGGGCACAATCGGCTGAACATACCTATAAGCCTGTGTTGAAGCACTGAACTCAATAAATGGATTCACTTCGTTCCCATTTAAAAAATTACTTAGAGAGTCGAGACAAAAACATCATCTCCTGTGATAGTTCCTTCATCATCAGAAGAAAACTCATTCAACCTTTTTCCAGAATGCTAGTGGGCTCCGAAACTCCCAAGGGTGTATTTCAGCACCGCTTGTGCTTTGTTGACAACTTCCTTAACATTTTGGGTTAACGTGTATAGATCGTCCAGAACTAGATGCACAGTGAAATACAAATTATTCTCTTTAATATATGCCATAAGTCCAATAACCAAGCCAATATAGGTAAAAAATAAAAGTCCTCTGTCAAGTGCCCCTAAGTGCTCAAGGCACCGAAATGAACCACAATAACTACGAAGAACAGAAGAAATAGACACAGTACAAATAGATTGTACGGTAGCCAACTGTGTTTCCACGTTTTTATGGATTCTGCATTTAAGGATTTTTGAGTGAGACTTGGAGAGTTCTTTACTGAAGTCTATATATTCAGTGCTTGTAATGTGAATATCGCTGAAGCATATACCTGCTTTCCAAATCTGTCCAACTCCCTGGACTCCTTGTTAGGATGAACAGTAGAATTTTCCTCTGATGCTGCTTTCTTTGAGGTCACTGCTACCACAACAGAATCTATACGCAAGAACCTTGCTCCAGTATAGCCTGTCTTTTGGGAAACCCAACTTTTCTCTTTTTCCAGTGGATTGACTCCACCATGTCTATTTCCTTCCAAGCCAACTGAGAGACAAAATCAATGAGTTTGTCAGAGTGGTTGTGTGGGTGGAGCATCCAGAAAATAGATGAGCCAGCTCCGAAGGCCTCAAGAAATACTAATTCCTCCTGGGAGTTGCTATTGGTGGATCTCCCCCAGTTGTCTCAACAATTCTAAAATGTCTCTGGGGGGATATAGGGGAACCCTCCCCTTCTGTGAAATCAACATTCTCAGTGATGGATTCCTGAGGGGAGTCCATATGGCTCCTTCTGCAAAATTGCTTTTTGTTTACTTCTGCAACGGGAGAGTTTGTGGAAGACTAAGAAGCTAAAGAGGATCCCACAAAGTGAACTGTGTTGAGGCTTATCAAAACTCGTTGTCCCATGGTAACAGGAAGATGATAATAAGTACAGTTGTGTAAGAACTTACCATATCAGTAGATGTCCTACTGATCATTACTGCAGTATTCCAAACTGTTGGGTTATCTCGCCAGATAGCCTGGATACCCAGCCTGGGTACCAAATCCAAAACCTTCTGTACAGCCATATGTCTGAAGTATGACCTAAGCCTGTTACATAATGGTATATAAGTGGATGTATGAGCATAAATCCTTAGATGATTTCCAAGCCAGTAAACCTAAAGAGACCTGAAAAAAAACTTGATAGTGAAGTGGGGAAGGGCAGAAATACAATAATTCCCTTCAGTCCAAGAGGAGGAATCATAGAAGGAGAAGGAAGACAGGGAAAAAAACTGCAGAAGTGATCAGTAAAACATCTGCTGTTATTGTAAGTTCTTACACAACTGTACTATGTTCTCCTGTAGATCACTGCTACAGTATTACAAGCTGTTGAGTAATTCCCAAAGCTTAAAGAGGTGTGAAGGGTAGATGAACAGGAGGAGAATTACTTAGCAATCAGGAGAGGAAAGAACTGACAAAGGTGGCTCTGGATTTAGAAAATGCATCCGCTTTTAATGTTTGGTGAAAGTATGCACAGAAGACAAAACAGCAGCTTCTAAAAATTTTTCTACAGTCAGTCCCCTCATAAAAGGCTCCAGATGAAACCAATGCTCTAGTAGAATGAACTTTTGCTTGAGAGGGTAAGGATTTCCTATGGTGAATGTAGCAAAAGCAAAGGATTTAGAGATCCAGCTACCAATAGTTTGTTTTGAAAATGACTAACTTGGAATCTTGGAATCTTGGAAAGATAAATTGCTCAGACTTTCAAACATCGTTATTCTTACCCAGATAAAATCTGAGCTGTCTATGCACATCAAGAATGAAGAATCCTTTCTTCTTTATTTCGTTGGATTAGGGAAGAAAGTGGGAAGATTTATGGCCAGATTGAGATAGACCTCATTTACTACTTCAGCTATGAAGGAGGGATTGGTCTTTAAAGACACACTGTACTTATGAAAAATAAGGGAGGGAGGGGTTGCCTTAATGGCCTGCAGCTTAAAGACTTGTCTGGCAGAGGTGAGGGCTACCAAAAGAATAATTTTCCAAGTACAGAATATGAGCGAGGCAGACACTGCTAGCTCAAAAGCAGGGAGAGTTAAGTTTTCCAGCACAAAGTTGAGGGCCCAAGCAGGAGGGATAGCTTTCCTTTGGTGGGGGGGGGGGGGGGTCAGGTGAAGCACACCTTTTAAGAACTGTTTCACCTCAAGCCTGGCCAGAAGCAGAGGATCCAGAAATAGGCATGCAGACATGGCTGAAATGTATGCCCTCACAGATGAATATGCCAGGCCAGACTACAACAGGTTTGCTTTTGTAGACTGCTCCCATGCCAAAAGAGCCATTCCACACAGCTGGCAAGATATGGTGCCCCCATGCTTACCACATGACCACTGTAGTGTCTGTGAACACTTTTAAGGGATCTGCTTTTCAAGAATGAGAGAAGAACTGCAGGGCCTGTATTAGTGTCCTCATTTCCATCAGACTAATGTGCTTTGGTCTTAGATTTGTAGGCCACTGCCCTTGAAATATCAGGCTACTCGTCCATGCTCCCCGTGCATTTCATGAATCTGTGTGCAGGTCCTATTGTGGTCTCTGTGGGTTGAAGGAAGACCCAGATCTGCTATCTGCCACAGTATTACCTTTATTAGGCAAGGTAGTAGAGAAACCTGTGCGTCCAGGGTGTATTTCAGGTCTCACTGGATCTTCCTCATGTGCAGTCTGGCAAAGAGAACTATGGGGATGGTTGCTCCCATGAATCCCAGTGCTCTGAGGATCTCTTTTGCAGTATAGGAATGAAGAGGAGAAAGGAAGTTATTGGTTAGGCTTTGCACTTTGGAGGAAGGAAGGCCTGCATGAGTTTGGTGTCTAGTCTGTACCCCAAAAAAACTAAGTCTTGAATTGGTTTAATTGCAGAATTTTTTAGGTTGACTGTGTCTGAAGTAGGGCCAGGATAAAGTTGAGATGAGTTAAGATCATCAGCTGAGAATATGCCTGTATTAACAGGTTATCCAAATAAGGGGATATCTGGATCCCCCAAGTTCTACAGTAAGCTATGCCTAGGGTGAGGTACAATGTGAAGACTGGCGGCTATTTAGAGTTAAAAAGACAAAGCAGAGAACTGAAAGTGTAATGAGCCAGTAGAAAACCCCAACACTTTCCTGCAAGCCTTGTGAAGACGACTGCGGACACTGGCATAATTTAGGTCCAGAGATACCAGGAAGGCTTGAGGTTGAATGAATGAAGCAGAGTTTGCAGGGACAACATCTTGAAAGACACCACAAACAAAAATGTGTTGAGGGTGAGGATATGCAGAATGTCTCCATTCTCCTCTTTTTTAGGGACGAGGAATAGTCTGCAATAGAACCCTTTTCCAACATATTGCACAGGCACTAGTTCTACGGTGCTTTGCTTGAGCAAGGTTTGAATGGTAAGACAGAGCAACTGTTGCCAATTTTGTGGAATAGATGGGATGTCAGTGAATGGAGGCACACTTTTCAAGATCATTCTGCATTATGTTTTGAATGACCGAAAGAAGCCATTTGTCTGATGTGATGCACAGCCAATTTTTAAGGCAAGAAGTGTAC
Organism: Protopterus annectens; assembly: GCF_019279795.1. Lineage (NCBI taxonomy): Eukaryota > Metazoa > Chordata > Ceratodontiformes > Protopteridae > Protopterus > Protopterus annectens. The sequence goes on along the minus strand of NC_056741.1, from coordinate 1,141,186,494 downwards.
CTTTTGAATAGGGGAGTTATGGACTAGGGTGAGGAGGGGCACACAGAGGGTACTCAGGCAGATTTGTCTGGGTAAGAAGGCCTCCCAGATCTAGAATTTGTCTGGTTTGTCCAAAAATCTTTTCACAGGCATTTTCTTGTTTTGATTTTTTTTTTCCTCCCAAGTCTTTTGGGATTCTAATACCATGACGGGAATAGACTCCATTCCTATTTCAAAGTACAATTAAAGTTAATGAAATTAGTATTGTTTCCATCTTTGATGTTAGCCAGAAGTGCTCTTCGCAGCACCTGCAATGTGCCCACTAATGACTCCTCCTGCAATTCATACGGAGTTATATATCCAAATACAATAGCAGATTTTTTTTTATAAGACTCACTGCTCCTACTACTGCTGGAACTATATGGGTATCTTCCTCCCACATTGCTCTCGTGTCTGACTGCAAATCCTGATATTTTATGATTGTGTGTGTCTGGTGTGCAACCGTTTCCAATTCTGTTTTACAAAACCTACATTTGTCTGTTTCTCCCACATGTTCATGGACTTTGTAAACTAACATGTACACAGTCCACTATCTTGAGCTGCCAATATTAACCATTCATCTTTAGATTTGAATTTGCCTCTCCTTAACCACTCCTGGGTTCAATCCTGATCAACATGGGGTTGTTCCAGGAGTTTTCTATACCAGCAATTATATTTATGCATTTCCACATTTCTTGCCTTCTCATATGATCCTTCATCTTATATTCCCTCATTTTTTGGCACATTCAAATGCTGCCTGATATTTATCTACTTTTTGGTTTGATTTCCATTTCTGCTTGACGCTGATATGCCTCTGATAGACTAAGCAGGAAGGTCATCTTACATTATCCTCATGTTTCAAAACGCTCACTATATTTGGGTTTTGTGAGTTCAGTAGAGATGTATGCAGTCCCATGATTGCAGATCCATCCATCCTCAACCCTCTTTCCCCATTTTGCACAGATCTATACATGTAATCAATTTCAAGGAGGCCTGTCCCTCCTTTGGAATGGGGAATATATAATTTTGGTATGCACTGAATTTTATAAATCATTTGATGAATATGAAGCATCCTTCTTGCTTTCCTGTCTAATCTATCCAACACCCTTTGGCACCAGTCAATCACTCAAAAATTGTAAGTTAGGACAGGATGAGTAAATTGATTTATAGCTTGAACTTTGTTCCTAGATGTCAATGCTGTTTTCGGGACTAATTTAAGTCTTCTAAAATATTACTTACTGAGCTTTATTCTCATTTGTTCATGCTTTATTGTTGATCCTTCATCAGTTCCCAAATATTTTACGCTCCCTCTTGCTCAAGTTCTTTTATATCACATTCTTGTCCTAAACTGATGTTTTCTTGCTACTGCAGCTTTCCTGCTTTAAAGGTTGCTTTTGCACATTTATCAAGACCAAATGAGATTTATATCATCTGAAAAAGTTTTGACTACTTGCAGTTGTGCTTTCAGTCCCTCATCTGATGAGCTACACAATACAAACAGAAGATGAAAAGTCTTTACACTTTGTTGCTTTCTGGGAGCCAAATTATAACCATCACCTAACCTGTTAAGCAGACAGCTTAATGGGTTATGGGCAAGGTAAAACTGCAGGGTGTAACCCTAGAATATTCCCCTTTGAATTTTTACCCCTGGAATAATAATTTCTCCTTTATCATGGTTTAACTGCAAATGCATTTACCACTCTTTCATAGTTGCTGTGATGTAGTTCATCAGTGTAGGGTTTTATCTTATATTTTTAAGCACTCTTTTTATCCATGAATGTGGGATACTGTCAAATGCTTTTTTGTAGTCTATCCTTGCCATACTTAGATTCTTCCCCTTTTTACAGTTCTCCACTATGACTTTATTTAACAAATGATCCTTTGATGTTCTTCGTGTTTCACTGTTGCAGTCATCACTTGAGGAACCCATTCCTTCTACATCCCCTCCTGAGGACCTCCCATTTGGGGAGACCTTAAATACCCTTAGAGAGTATTTCCATTCTACTTAGGTACAACTTGGACTAATGGATGGATAATGCGAAAGTCACCCCAGTCTGCCTACCATGTCTCTGATGGCCAGAGGCAGTCAGTAAATTCAACTCCTATAAATCAAATTTGTGGGTCAAATTTCAGTTGCATGGCTAGGTTTACAAAGGCCCTATAGGTCATTAACCTAGTGTACACCTATGGCCCTAAGAAATAACTACAAAGGAGCTCAGCCTGTCAAATATTAGTGTGCATGTTATCTAAAAGGTGGAAATATATATTCAAAAGCATGGTCATTTGTAATAGGTGAGAGTAATAGCTTTCTAATATAATAGCTACTGTGTTTAGATTACCTTGGAATGTAAATGGCCTTATAGGTATAGACCAGGGGTGTCCAACAGATGGCCCTACGGCCACAATCCAGACCACTGAGGCATTTTATCTGGCCCTTGGTATGTCCTATAACAAACTACTTTGAGTGGCAGATACATATTGGACATAGTAATGTTGCCCCACAAACCTTGCCAAGTATGGTAACTGCCCCCTGAACTGTACAGTAATAAGCCCCCGAGCAAAAAAGGTTGAACACCCCTGGTATACACAAAAAGCTAGGGGTACTGAATTATATTTAGTACTGAATGCAAATAGCAATGTTGCAGGAGACACATATGGATAGAAAGAAGCATGAGAATTTGACAAAAAGGATTTCAGAGATGATATTCAGCAGAACATCAGGGACAAGAGAAATGGGTAATATCGAATGGCAGAAGGGTGTCAAAAAACACTGGCAGATTTGTGGTAGTAAGAGGTTATTGGCAGGGGAGGAGGATTAGTCTGGTATGTACATTACACCTAAAACTGCCATTAAGGAGCTTAAGAGAATGTGGGAGAAATAAGCTTTCAGCAGGGAATTTTTTTATAACAGAGGCCTGGATCCTGATTAGAAGGGAAACTATAACAAGAGGGGGTCCATTTCTAAAGAAATATATATTTAGTATGGAATATGTGAACTCAGTAGTATGTACTTGTACAAAATTTACACATTACCCAAGGTATAATAACTGGGCAGAAATAATATTTCACAGGAGCGCGTGCATTTAATTGAAAGCTTTGACACATACTGACATTTTTTATTGGTATATGATCTGAAAACAAAGAAAGATGGAGTCTGAAGAAGTCTTAAGATAGACGAAAGCACTTACTGAATGTTCTGTTCTTTAATAAACTGAACTTTGTGGTTTTGCTTTATTTTCAAGTCATTTTTCCAGTTATTTAAAAAAATATGCAAGGTAATTTATTTATTTTACATTTGTTGACCGGGCTAGTCTAACTGGATACATGTCCATTTTCAGTAGAGGCCCAAGGAGAAAAGCTCCAAAACACACAATTACAATATAGAATATTGCTACAGTACAAGCATAACACAGCTGTTAATAAAAATACAATACTTATAATAAACATAACACAGACAGTAAAAGGTCATGCACATAAAAAGATGTTACTATATACATATATACATAGATTTAAATTGCAAGATCATGGTCTCTGGTTCTTTAAGGATAAGGCTGGAGTTAGTACAGAAGAGTAAAAGGTGAAGAGTATCAATTAGTATAAAGAAAAAGAGTTAGTCAGGGTTAGTACAGGGGCATAACCAATGTGTTCTAAGATATAGTTTTAGTTTATGTTTAAAAAGTGTTATTGAAGACGGTAATAAGAGTTCAGTGGGTAGTAGGTTCCAGTGTTTTCCAACAGTATTAGAGAACAGAGAGTCTCCTGCCAAGTTGTTGGATCTGTTTCTACAAACAAGTAATTTATTTGAGGAGTGTAAGTTTTTAAGATTGTTGTAAGGGGTAATTAGCCTAGATAGTATTGGTGGGTTGATACAGGGTCTTATGGGCAATAGCAAGCTGGTGAATGTGAAGCTGATTTTGAAACTCTAGCCATCCTAACTGCTTTAGGTTAAGACAATGATGAGTTCTAAAAGGAGAGCCAGTGGCAAATCTAGCAATATTATTATAGGAAATTGCCAGTTTGTTAAGGTTGTTTTTTGAGAGATTAGTGTATATAGGTGAAGCACAGAGGAGTGTGGAGATTAAGTGAGTACGGGCTATAGCGGTTCTGGCTAATGGTGTAAGGAAGGGTTTGATTCTATAGAGGGACCCCAATTTCTTGTTGACTGTTTTTATTGTGTTGTTAATATGAGTATCACAGTTAAGGTTGCTATCTATTGTTATTCCTAAGAGTTTGGTGGTTGGGTCAGGAAAGACGAGAGTGCCATTATTAGATACGAGTGTGAAATCTGCTGGGGTGGACTTCCGGGTTGGAGTAAAAAGCAAAAGTTTTGTTTTTTTGGGGTTTAGGAGGAGGCAGCGGTGGAAAAACCATTGTTCTACTGTATTAAATGCTTTTTGGGTAAGGGACGGTAGTTCAGATGGATAAGTGGCTGAGCATATTATTGTGGAGTCGTCCGTGTACTGAATACAGGTGGCTTGAGGAATTGATAAGTGTAGGTCATTAATAAAAATGGAAAATAGGAGTGGGCCTAATATGGAACCCTGAGGAACACCGAGGAAAATGGGGAGGTGGCTAGATGGATTATTATCCCATAGCACAGCCTGCTGTCTAATGTCTAACTAACATTCGAACCATTTTATAGCCAGAGCTTCAAGTGAAAGAGATTTGAGTATATTTAGAAGTAGCTGGTGATTAACCATATCAAAAGCTTTAGATAGATCAATAAAGGCTGCAGAGGAAAGAATATTGTAGTTACGGTTTTTGTTAATGCAGTCTGTAAAGGATAGCAGGGCAGTGGTAGTACTGTGGAATGGTCCAAATTCGTGTTGAAAAGTTGGCAAGTAAGTTGTTTTGGATTAGGTGGTGAAGTAGTTGATCATGGATGCATTTTTCCATTATTTTTGCCAGTGGAGAGAGTAACGTTATGGGACGATAGTTTGAAAAGAAGTTAGAGTTTCCACCTTTATGTAGGGAGATAATGTGAGAGATTTTCCAGATAGTTGGGATGGTGCCTTCATTTATAGTTCTGTTAATCAGTATGGAAATGGGATAGGCTATGGCTTTAGCTCCTTTTTGCAGGTATTCTGCAGGTAGCTGGTCAGCTGAGAGGGTGGTAGGTTTTAGTTTTTGGAGAAGAGAGTAAATGAAGGAAGTAGAAACTGGTTGTAACTGAAATGATGGAAGTAGGCTAGTAGTAGTGGTTGGCAGATTTGATTTACCTGGAGATAGTTGACTAGCAAAGAGTTTGAATGGCGTCTGTGAAGAAGGAAATGAAGGCGTTGGCAGTTTGTGTGGGATTCTCAAGGTTAGAGCTTTGTGGGTTTGGCATGACAGATTGACCTGGGTGTAGTAGTTTGCTAATGATAGTCCAAAACTTCTGTGATTTATTTTGGCGAGTTTGCTGTAGTTGGAAGTAAAACTTTCTTTTATCTAAGAGGATAGCTTTTTTGTATTATTTCTAAGTTGTCTAACGTTTTGATGGTCTGTAGGATTTTTAGTAGTATGCCATTTAGCCCAGGATTTGTTTCTAAGAAGGATTTTTTGCCAAGTAGCTTTTGAGAGCCATGGGGCAGGTTTAGTCTTATTTCTAATAGAAGGTGTTGGGGCGTGGTGGTCAAGGATGGCTAAGAATGTGGAATTAAAGTATTGTACGGCTTCATCTAGTAGGAGGTATTTTAGTGGTAACCAATTACATTACTCGAGTTCTATTTGGAAAAGTTCAGGGTTAAAATGTTTTTTGGTCCGTATTGTCCTGAAAGTAGTTGGGTAAGTTAGGTTAGTTTTATGTCTGATAATATAAGTTAGTGAGTGGTCACTTAGACCATCTGGGAGGGTCCCTATTTTGTATGTTTGATGAGGAGTATTAGTGAGAATCCAATCTAAGGTACTTTCTTTGTTATTGGGTTTATTAATCCTGGTTGGAGAGGTAATAGTTTGTGAGAAGCCATATAGGTTAATATGGGTAGAAGGGTGTGCAGTACTACAGGACTTCCAGTCGATATTAAAGTCTCCAAGGACTATAGTTTCTTGTGGGAGATTAATAGAAAGCCAGACAAGGATATTTTCAAGGGTATTAATGTTATTTCCAGGAGGAAGGCAGATACAAATGATATATATGGATTTACACGTGTTAAGCTGAAGTTTTGAAATGAGGATTTCGGCATTATTGTCTAAAGGTGGTCTAAGGTTTGCAGTGGTAACTTGTAGCTCTGCTTTATAAAGGATTGCTACCGCTCTCCCTTTTTGGCTGTGCGGTCTAGTCTCAGGATATTGTAACCAGGTGGGATGACTTCATAGAGACCTCCAAAGCAAACATCCAAGCAACCTCCACCCCCAACACAAACCATGACACACATACTTCACAAAACCAGTGTGCCATGCGATCACAGCCCTTAAGGCAAAATAACATACCCAACATACTAGTAATAGGTGACTCTATAGTCAGGCACACTGACGTCCCACTCACTAGGCTGGAGAAAGTTACTGTTAGCTGCCTGTCGGGTGCCAGGATCCGCCACATAACACAAGCACTCAGGTCACTCCAGAACAAGTACAAATATGACTCTGTCATTGTCCATGTTGGTGTGAATGACCTGAGCCGTACTTCCCTGGACTACATGAAAGAGACATGGAAAAGCTCTCTGATCAAGTAGCCCAGGCCGGTATGACCCTGACTAGCATCCTGCCCTCACCAGGAATGATACCACGGTATAAAGAAAAAATTCTTGATTTCAACAACTGGCTAAATTTCTGGTGTCATTCAAAGGGGCTCCAGTGTATGTCTGCCTGGGATGACATGCTTGACAAGCCACGCTGATTCGCTAGAGACAGCTTGCACCTGTCACCCTTAGGCTTTCAAATACTTGCCAAGGCTCTTGCCTCCCCCATAGTGCCTTTTTTAGGCAAGGCTCAAAAGACAAACCCACCACCGTAAATAGCACAAGTAACAAAAAACTGAGGGTAATGCTACTCAATGCCAGATGTCTAAACATCAAAATGCACGCACTCGAGGCACTCCTCAGTATGGAGAAAATCGATATATGTGCAGTAACAGAAACCTGGTTTAAGGCTCCAGATAGCACCCCGGCACTACCAGGCTACAACTCATACCATACATTTCGGCCACAGAACCCAAACCAAAATACAAAAGACGGGGTGTATCCATATTCATCAAGGATACCCACACCTCCAGGTTAGTGTCACAGCACGATGCTTCAGAGATCATCCACGTGCAACTAACAATGAGCAAAACTGCAATTCAAATTGTAGCTTGCTACAGATCACCCATGTCCCAGGACCCCTATTCTGCATTTATGGAAACATTAAGGTCCTACCAAAGATCCTAACATTGGGTGATTTAAATTACCCAAACATTAACTGGGAGAACTACTCAATTACTAACTGCCTTGCTCAACTTTTCCTAGAATTTATACACTCAAATGCCCTGGTTCAACTGTTCAACACTCCCACCAGAGATGACAACATATTGGGCCTGGTCATCACCAAAATGGGAGACCGGTGTTCCACACCAGAGGTCAACCCCTCGCTGGTTAGATCTAACCATAAACAAATCACTTTGGATATCCATATTCCGCCCCCACCCTCGAGCAAGAAAGCCACCGTAAAAAACTTTTCAAAAGCAAACTTTACGTTACTTAAGACCGAGGTGAAAAATTTCAAAGCCCCCATGCTGAAGGATAACACTGTCCAAGCTGCAAAATCCTTTACTAATGCATTCTACGGGCAGCTACAAGAATGCATAGATCGTGCCATCCCAAGCAAAACCTAGACTCACTCCTCCAAGAAAAGGAAACCAGTCTGGTGGACTCCTGCCATAAACAAGCTACACAATAGGAGGAGGAAACTAGTACAGAAAAGAGTAAAATCCCAAGAAGGGAAGACATCCCTGATCAGTATCAGCAAGAAGCTACGATCCCTCATAAAATCATCCAAGGTGAGCTTTGAAAGAAAAATTGCCAAGGACTCCAAAGATAACCACAAGGCATTCTTTAGCTATGTCAAGAATCTAAGTGGCAATGCTCAGATCTGCTCGTAGTTAGTGCAGAATGGCACAAAATACACTGAACCGACCGATTATCGCCAACATCCTGGCAGACAGGTTCAGCGCAAACTTCACCCCCGTCTCACCGCGAAAAGGGCCCATAACCATACCAGAAGAATGTAGAGTCCCTGAAATCACAGACACTCAGGTTAAAACAGCCCTCTCCAAAGCCAAAAACACAGCATCAATGGGACCGGACAGTGTCCCAGGCTGCGTCCTACACGAGCTCAAAGATGAACTAAACCCTTACCTAAACACACTGTTCAAACTCAGCCTCTCCACAGGCTACATACCCATAGAGTGGCGCATAGCAACGGATATTCCACTCCACAAAGGTGGAGCCACAACAGACCCCGGGAACTATTGCCCTATAAGACTGACTAGCTTGGTCTGTAAGGCTATGGAGCGCTTCATCATGGAACTCATTAACAAAGACATTGGGAACCTCCAAACAGTGGACCCTACCCAGTTTGACTTTAAGGGCAGATCATGCCTCCTAAACCTGGTGGACTTCTTTGAGACAGTTGCCAAGGCTATAGACAAGGGAAAGGTGGTACACATAGCCTACCTAGACCTCACTAAGGCCTTCAACACCATTCCACATTCTGGTATTACAGACAAGCTTGCCAGCCTGAACATAAACCCCTACTTCACAAGATGGGTTGCCAACTGGCTCATGGACAGAACCCACATGGTGAGAGTTGTGGGAGCTAGGTCCGACTCTAAACCGGTTACAAGTGGCATTCCCCAGGATCAGTCCTAGGACCCCTCCTGTTCGGCATATATGTCTCAGAGCTACAGGCAAGCACACCAGGGCTATGGCTGACCAAGTTCGCAGACGACTGCAAACTAGGGGCTATAATTGACTCTCAGGCTGATGCAGACATCCTCCAAAAGGGCTTCACTGAGACAAATACCTGGTGTCAAAATCATGGCCTCAAGCTAAATGCCAAAAAGTGCATAGTCATCCCCTTTGGAAAAAACAAAGTACCCACAAACTACCACATAGGTGGTAGTCCCCTAAATACGGAAGACGTAATAAGGGATCTGGGGACGCAAGTAGATAGTAATCTCACCTTTGATAATCACATTGCCAAAGTGGATAGAAAATCCTTCTACATGGCCCACCTAATCACAAAAGGGTTCGCATCCAGATCAAGAGAGGTCATTGTGCCCCTCTACTCATCACTCATCAGATCCATCTTAGAGTACAATGCCCCATTTGGGATGTACCTTACAAGACACCTGCAACAGCTGGAAAGACCACAGAAGTACCTCACCAAGAGGATCAATGGCCTCAAACAGATGCCCTATGCAGCTCGACTGAAGATACTCCAGTTGTACTTGGTTGCATGCTGCCTACTCAGAGGTGATCTCTGCCTGACATACAAGACCATGTCCAATCCAGAATTGATGGGCATGCTCCACCTAAAGAAAACCTTATCCCCTCGAGCCACACGCTCTAGGGAACTAAACCTCACCACAACAATAAACAGGATGTGCAGGAGGGATAGATTCCTGCCCCAGAAACTTCCCATGCTTTGGAACAAGATCCCAATCTACATTAGGCAGAGCTCCTCGCTAACACTCTTCAAAAGAAACCTTGACGATTGCATGGGAAACAGAAAGTTTACCTCGAGGATCACTTCAGTGGCTCTGCTGGAACTAATCTAAGTGGGCGGCGAAAGCCAACACATTCTGGCTAGGCTTATAAATGCCTTCGGGCAGATAGTCTAGTACCCACCTATGAACCTAATTGCAGGTTTTAGCCATGTTTCTGATAAACATAGGATGTCAAATAAGTGGACATCTAGGAGGGCATGGAGGTGGGCAATTTTGTTGTTAATGTTATGTATGTTGAGATTTGCTTGCTTTACAGAGTGAGTTAGAAGGTCTGGTAGGGGCTTGGGTACTAGCGATGGTAGGGTTGTTTTGTTCAATGGCAAGAATATTGTTTGGGCTGGGGTTTGGATGAATGTCCCCATCTAGTCAGGAGTGGAGGTATATTCTATTTATAGGGTTTTGAAGCTTACAATAATAGTACAGTGATTTCCTAGCATTTAGATTGATATACCGGATGTGGGCCAGTCTATGATATTTGGCTTGTAGGTAGCAGGGTCTGGATGTGATGTTTATGTGGTTTTGGGAGATAGCTAGTAGTGGTGTGGAAGCGAATTTGGAAGGGAAATGAAGGTTTGGACATATTGGATGTTCATAGGAGGTTAGCAGATAGGCAATAGTTAGAGGAGGTAAGAGTGAGGCCAAGAGTAATAGTTTTATTTGTATTGGGATAGGTAGTATAGTCATTATATTGGTTTAATTTGTGGAACAAAATGGGAGGTATGGAAGTATCAACAGGTGGGGTGATGTAACAAGGAGGGTTGGGCGTGCTAATGAGGTGGGCTTTTAGATTGGAGCAGATGTAATGGGGGTGTGGTTTAGAGGAATAAATGTAGGACCATTGGGGGTGGGTGAGATTTGGGGGCAGGGGAGCGGAGTGAGCCCGCAGGGCGAACGGAACGGGTAGAGACAAGTGAGTGAAACAACCAAAGTGAACAAGCAGTGGAATGCTGACTGCTAAGGTAAGTTAAGTGTCGGTAAGTGTAGAATGAATAAAAAGTAGTTGGGAAGTTTTCAGTGGAGGATAGTGGGTGATTACAGAAAAACAAGAGGTATGTGAAAGAATGATAATAGCAAGGTATAGACAGCAGACTGGAGAAGAAGTATACTATGGGTTAGTGGGATAAACAAATGATAGGGTCTGGATAAGGTTGCCACCTAGTGGACAGGGAAATGTATTACAGCAGTAGTACTTTCTGGGGAAGGCTGGTCTAGGACTAAATTAGATGATCTGTTCAGCTAAGGGAGGTAGTAATAAAGGAAGTAAGGGTCTGTACTTTAACTACAGGATACAGAGGGTTATGGCTGCTAGCTTTCCAGGCTGGGAAGCTTGCAATTACAAACATCAAGAATTAAGCATACTACAAATTAGCTTTACAGTCAGTATAAGGAAAACACATACTTTCATTCTTCCTTTCTTGGAAGAGCACAGGGATAAATTTATAGGGTGATGAGACAGCTGGTAAGTTGGGAAGGATCCTTAGTTGCCAGGTAGATTCTTAACTCCTAGTGGAGGGTAAGCAAGCTGGAGAGCTGAGAGCAGTTAGGAAACAACACAACAAGCAGTGGAGAGAAAAAAGAAACACAAATCCTTATTAAGTTAGGTCAGACAGTATGACTAAGCATATATACATTCATCCCACAAAGTTGGATGTAGTTCAGGGAAAGATAAAAACAATCTGCATTTGAACAGTCATTCAACAATGCTAGAAACCATGGGATAATTAAACTAGTTAGGTCTGTATCTAGCTTTGATATATTTACATAGTCAAGACACTGCTAAAAAAACTCTCTAAATACTACAGACTCAAGTACAATTGCAATTATGTTAGATCTGTATCTAGCTCTGGTACATTTAAATAGTCAAGACACTGCTAAAGAACTCACAGAATACAACAGACTCAAGTGCAATTGCAATTAAACAGTTTGTATATATATTATAACAGTCCTATCTATTCAGTGTTTATTCGGCTACCGGCTACATGCGGTCACTTTTCATGGTACTATCTTAAGTAAAGACTCCCACTAATGCATCACTGTAAATCACAAACACTTTATGTTTGTAAGGTTCTGCTTTTTAAAATGACCTCAAATGTTGCAGAACCACTAATTGTTTATGCCGTTTAATTGCCTAGAGGAGCCGAGTTATTTGGCAACTCACATTACGCATTTGCTAAGACCTTTGCTAAGCTAGTAGCTGCTCCACGTGTATGTTAGTAGTTTATGCGTTAACTGGTAGTCACGCATACTGTACAGGTGTTAATTAAATAAGGCTTACTTCTAAGTCCTCACGTGTTGCCAAGAGTTCATAGGCCACATAGGTTCTGTTTATGTTTAAGCCCATAAGGTTGCAGCGCCACTACTTATGATTGCCGCAGAACGTTAGAAAAGTCAAATTACATTGATATCTAGTTACAGAGCTGAGCGCTCGTTAGGTACCAGGGTAGCCTATAGCACCCCCACGTAGACAAAGCGTTCGCAAGTGGGCAACAAGGTACAACACAAGCCTGAGTTACATTTAGAGCATCCCAGAGGATTAGTCATCCAAACATATATTTTAAAAGTATAGTGACAGTCGTTCAGGGCTATCTGAGGTTGCCTAAAGCAGCTCCACGTTAGAACGCTAATACAGCTATGCGTAGTAGGTTAAACACCAGCCAACACAGTAATTAGCTACAATAACCTGGTGGATTGTACAACATTTACAGCTAACCTACAATAAATACAATCAGTTACAATCATCAGAGCAGTTACTTACAAAGGATGAAAAACGCTGGGGCCAGCAGCGCACAGCAGCCAAGGGATATCCTAGGTATTAAAGATGGCGCCAGTCGGGGCAGCTAATATTTATGGGATTTGAGAGGATATGAGGTAGATGGGGGAGGGGGGAAAGGGGAAAAGCAGGTAAAAACTGGGAGGGGCTAGAGATGAGAAATGGGAGAGAAGGACGGGGTCAGTTATCGATAGCAATGAGAGGTGAATAATGAAAAAGGAGACAGAGCAGTGTAATAGAAGCAGGGAGTTGTAAGGCGAGGGAAAAGATAGAGGTAATTAGGTGGGAAATGTGAGGTAATCAAATATATAGGTAGAGACAAGTGAGTGAAACAGCCAAGTTGAACAATCAGTGGAATGCTGACTGCTACGGTAAGTTAAGTGTAGGTAAGTGTAGAATGAATAAGTAGTAGAGTGGAAGTGTTCAGTGGAGGATAGTGAGTGATTACAGAAAAGCAAGAGGTATGTGAAAGAATGACAACAGCAAGGTATAGACAGCAGACTGGAGAAGAAGTATACTATGGGATAGTGGGATAGACAAATGATAAGGTCTGGATAAGGGTGCGACCTAGTGGACAGGGAACTGTATTACAGCAGTAGTACTTTCTGGGGAATGCTGGTCTAGGACTAAATTAGACGATCTGTTCAGCTAAGGGAGGTAGTAGTAAAGGTAATAAGGATACAGAGGTGGGTATGGCTGCTGGCTGTCCAGGCTGGGAAGCTTGCAATTACAAACATCAAGAATTAAGCATACTACAAATTAGCTTTAAAGCTAGTATAAGGAAAACACATACTTTCTTTCTTCCTTTCTTGGAAGAGCACAGGGATAAATTTATAGGGTGATAAGACAACTGTTAAGTTGGGAAGGATCCTTAGTTGCCAGGCAGATTCTTAACTCCTAGTGGAATGTAAGCAAGCCGGAGAGAGTTTCTTTCTTCCTTTCTTGGAAGAGCACAGGAATAAATTTATAGGGTGATGAGACAGCTGGTAAGTTGGGAAGGGTCCTTAGTTGCCAGGCAGATTCTGAACTCCTAGTGGAGGGTAAACAAGCCGGAGAGTTTCTTTCTTCCTTTCTTGTAAGAGCACAGGGATAAATTTATAAGGTGATGAGACAGCTGGTATGTTAGGAAGGGTCCTTAGTTGCCAGGCAGATTCTTAACTCCTAGTGGAGGGTAAGCAAGCTGGAGAGAAAGGATGAAAAACGCTGGGGGGCCAGGAGCACACAGCAGCCAAGGGGTATCCTAGGTATTAAAAGTAAAAATTAAATATTAACACATTCTGATTAATCTGTCAAAAAAAAGAAGTTATGTCCTCACCATAACGCTCCATCTGTGTTGTAGATCTTCATTCATTCCTTACTGATGGGTCTCTGTTCCGAGCTCAGAACTGACTCGGCTAATACAACAAGCTCGAGCCAGCCAAAAAACTCTGGAGCTACGTCATACCCATAGTGCTCCTCTCTTCAGATCGAGTTTGCCTGTAAGAATTAGAAACAATGGAGGCCCTATCTGAGCAAATGCCCTATCCTGTAGTCAGGACCACAAACGATCCGCTAGGAGTCTTCTGGCATGGGGTAGGAGGGTAGGATGTAAGGAATGAATGCATGAAGATCTACAACACAGATGGAATGTTACGTAACTTCTTTATCTGATGTTGGAAATCTTCATTCACTCCTTAGTGATGGGACAGAGTCCATAGCTACTTTACATCCTGGGAGGCCCTATGGAAGGATATTCCTGAGCACCATTGAGGCTTCTCCTGGAGACCATATCCAATTTGTAATGTGCGATAAAGGTTGGGGGGGGGGGTTGCCCAGGTAGCTGCTTGCAGGTGACATCCATAGAAGCTCTGGAATGAAATGCCACCGAAGTGGACACTGACCTGGTGGAGTGAGTCTTGACTCTAGTAGGTAAAGTTAATTTGTTCTATTGATAGACAAAGGTGATGCAATCTATTAACCATTTTGATAAGGTGACTTTGGAAACAGCATTGCCCAATCTTGGGCCTGAAAAGGATATGAACAGCTGGTCCGACTTTCTGAAAGATTTAGTTCTAAGTAAAAATATAACTGTCTATGTACATCTAAGAAGTGCAAATGGTATTCCCCTTTGTTAGAAAATTTTGGGAAAAAGCCTGGCAAATCAATGGACTGATTGAGATTTGAATTCGAAATAACTTTGGCCAGGAAGGAGGGGTTAGTCCGAAGCGATACTCTCTCATGAAAAATTATGTAAGGTCGATTAACACACAAGGCTTGTAACTCTGATATTCTCCTGGCTGAGGTGATGGCTACCAAGAATAAGGTCTTCCAGAATAAAAACTTTATGTCACATGTGGCTGAAGGTTCAAAGGGTGAACAAGTCAAAGTTTGTAGGACTAGTCAAATTCCAAGGTTCAGTAGGATTTTTAATAGGGGGTCTCAGGTGCAGAACTCCATTTAGGAAGGTTTTGCAAAGACGATGGGACATTAATGAAGAATCGTCAAAATCATTAAGAAGACTGGCAATAGCTGCTAAGTGAACTGTAACAGTATAGGCTGAGGCTCCTGATTGGAGTAGAGGTGACAAGTATGCTAAGACTCTATGGACCGGGGATGAGAAAGGGTCTAGTCCGTGTTCTTTAGCCCATATTACAAACCTGACCCATTTACTACAATACAGTTTCCTGGTGGAGGGTTTATGAGAAGTCAAAAGTATCTTTTGCACTGGGGAAGAAAAGGTTAATCAGCTTGGCAATCAGTGGAAGTGGAAAAACCAAGCCTTTGAAGGTCGGGATGGACCAACCTCCTCTGGGTGTGATAGGAGTCCCGGGGTTGGGTCCAGGGTTCACGGGCGGTGAACCTGGTGAGGCCACAGGAAGGGGAACCAAACTTGATGGGGCCAATAGGGTGCAATGAGGAATACTTTTCTTCTCAACTGTTGCTCTTTCTTCAAGAACTGTGGAATGAGGGGAAAGGAAGGAAAGGCATACAGTAGACCCAGGGGCCAATCGTGTATCAGAGCATCTCTCGGTGACTCCCTCTGGGGGGGGGGGGGTCAGGGCGAAGTAGCTGCTGCATTTGTGGTTCAAGGGGGAAGCAAAGAGCCCAGAGCAAGGTCGGCCCCAACGACGAAATATTTGTGTCGCTATTACGGGAGCCAGAGACCACTCGTGAGGCATTAGAGTGTTTCTGCTCAGTTTGTCTGCAATCAGACTGGAGTTCCCCAGGATGTGTGTTGCTAAGAGAAAGCGGTTGTAAGTTATCGCCCATTGCTGCACTCAGGGCTTCCCGGCATAATGGGTAAGATCTGGTTCCTCTTTGCTTGTTGATGCACCAGACTACTGACATATTGTCTGATTGGATTGCAATTGTCCCCGATGGGAGGGTCATTTGGAATGCTTGCACCGCCCTCAGTTCTAGGACATTGATATGCAGCCTGGCCCCCAAGGGGGACCAAGTGCCTTGGATGGTCTTTCCCTGAAAATGCCCCCCACCCCATCAGGGAGGCATCCATGGTCACTGTGGCCTTGGGTTGAGGGGGTGAAAAGAGACAACACCATATCTCCTCCTCTGGCTTCATCCACCAATTCAGATTTTGCTTGCATCAGTTTGTTATGCAGACTGGGTAAGACAACGGGTGTGTAATATAGACCACTGGGATGCTAGGAGCCATTGAAGCGGCCTCATATGGAACCTTCCTAGTGGAACCAGTGTGACTGTAGCCACCATGGAGTCCAGAAGTTGTAGGAGCAGGCAGGCTGGAACAAGGTTTGAGAGAGTATTTGAAGTTAAGATCTCAACCTTTGTAACCTGTGATGAGGTAAAGCGATTTGGCAGGATACTGGGTCGAATACTGCCCCAATGAACTCTAAGCTTTGAGTCGGTACCAGCTTTGAAATTTTTTTGTGTTTATTGAGATTACTAGCTTTTCTGCCACACTTTGAGTGCAAAAATATTGCTTGAAGCAGTAGACTCCTGGTTGGAGCGGTAAAGAGCCAATCGTCTAGATGTGGAAACACGCAGAATCCTTGCAGCCTCAGGTGAGCTGCCACTACTGTCATGCATTTGGTGAACACCCTGGGGGCTGTGGAGAGACCAAAGAGCAGTACTTGAAATTGGTAGTGACTGGCTCCCAGCTGGAAGCAGTGATACCTTCTGGATTGTTTGTCCATTATTACGTAATACTCATCCTGAAGATCTATAGAGCACACCCAGTTGTCCTTACCCAGAAATGGAAGAATGGACTGAACCGTGACCATCCGGAATTTTTCTTGTCTGACAAATTTATTCAGTACACTGAGGTCCAAAATTGGCCTCCAGTCCCCTGTCTTTTTTTTACACTAAAAAGAAACTAGAGTATAAACCGGATCCTATTTGGTCTGGTGGGACTGTTTGGATGACTCTTTCTTAGCAGTTTTAGAACTTCTTGTGCTGCTGCATCCCTCTGACTGGGTGAAACATCGGGGATTCACCTTAAAAGCCAGAGGTAAAGGTTAAAGGAGATATGGTAACCTCTGGTCATTATCCTCTGCACCCAGGAATCCTATGTTATTGATTACCATGCCAAATGGTGCAGAGAAAACTGTCACCCAACTGCTTCCAGAAGTAAGCAATTGGACCACTCTTCAGGAGCGCTGGTAGGGCTGACCAGCGAAGGAATCCCTGGAGCTCCAATTTTGCATGTCTCCTCTGTCACGGGGGGGGGGGGGGGGCGGGGGTATTTCACGATGAGTCCCCCCCTCTCTGGCCGAGGGGGATTGCTCATGCGTGTCACGGAAAGGCCCTTGGGATTTTTTGGACCACATCTTCCCACCTCTCTGATTCCGGGAGTAGGATCGTTGAGGGGCGGAAATGCGCATGCCCATGGCAGTTAGGGTCTTTCTGTCCTTCTCACACCTGGCTAATGTGTCTAACTTTTGGGCCAAAGAAGGAAGACTCATCAACAGGAGCATTGACGAAGGAAGATTTGTGGGGGTCCGCAAAGTCGCACAAGTGCATCCAGGCGTGACATCTCATGACAACACCTGAACTGACTGCTCTGGCTGCCCCCTTGGCTGTATGGTTGATCAACCGCATGGAAAAGTTAGAAATGGACTCTAGGGTGGCAAGCTGAGAGGCAACTTTATCACACACCTCTTTAGGTAATACTCCTGCCAAGGAAAGGTCTAAAATCAGGTCCCTCTGGAGACGTGTAAAATGTGCCAGGTAGTTTAGCGACCGTAAAGTGAAGGCCTATTGTCTGCAACTCCCTGTTTGGAGGATGGACAGTCAAAGTTTCTTCAAGTTCTTTCTTAGTGGCTGCCGCCACAACCATGGAATCTACTGCTAAGCCTCTGGACCAGTGAGGCTAGTCTTGTGGTGCAGAGAGGAATTTATCACGTCTTTGGGGAATCGGCACTATGGCATCAGAGGATTTCCAGGCACGCTGCATGTTGAGCTTAACCAGCTCATCTGCAGGTGGGGTCACCCAGGAAGTACAAGGTCGAGAACAGAAGGCCTGCAAGAATACAGATTCCTCAGTTGAAGGGTTGATGGGCTTCCAGTCATCCCTTTGCTTCAGGATCTCTAGTACATCTCCGAATGAGACATCCTCAAGGGGGACTGTGGGGACCCTTCTCCCTCATCGAAATCTGCATCTTTGGTGAGACATTCCTCAGGGGCATCGACATGCTTCCTCCTGCATGTTCTCTTTCGGGGTGGCTCCTCAGTGGGATCTTCTGAAGAGGTTTCCGAAGAGCGGGTGCCCTGGTGTAGGGTTTCTTGCTGCTCTCGTGCCCAATGTCAAAGCGTAGTGGGCTGTCAGCTGCATACCCGAGGAAAAGGAAAGGTCAGGTTCCAACACCAGGGGTGCCAACTGTATTGCAGAAGCAAGACCCCCTCTCCATCACCTGGAAGGCAGGCCCACCCGAAGAGGGATGGGAGCCCAGAACTGAGAAGGACAACCTCGGAACCGGGGTCACACCCCACTCAGACGGGCCCGCCTCCAGGGTTGGAGCTCCGAAAGGACTAGGAGCTGTCAAAACAACCAGATCTGTAGATCTCGCCAGACAAAAACTGGCACTGAACTTGGGGTCATGGTGCTGACAGGCCAGTCATGGTCCTGAGGGTAAGACGGCTCTGAATGGACCAAAGTCCACAAGGTAGGCTCTGGAACCATGGGAGGGTGCATCACAGGAACCGAAGTTGTTGGCACCGGGATAGACATCAGTGTAGAGGACTCCAAAGCCTGAGAAGAGGTTGAAGGAGGATATGTCAGTTTATGCAGGAAAAACCCTCGACTCCAGGTGGGAGGGAGATCTTTGTAGGGGTTGGGATGTCTCTGGCTGCTAGGAGCTGATCGACAATCCTCACTACGTCGAGTTCAGAAAGACTCCTGGTTGAATGAGTGGATATCCTCAAAGGAGAGTCAGGTCTCTAGACAAAGGGAATATACTGCTGTCTGAAAAAAAAGATCAATTGCCAGTGACTATCTGGTCCTGGGTACATTTTCAGTTCTCGGCACCAAGGTTGAAGGACCCGTGGTGGGAGAAATCATTGTAGGTGCCGAAATTGTATCTGGCACCGAGGGAAATATCGATACTGAAGCAAGCATTACAGTAGTCGGTTCCATAGAAGGCGTTGACTTCGGCACCGTAGAGAGAGCTACAGGCTCTGGTGCTGAAAGAGTCAGTGCTGACAATTTAGTCTTTGGTTCATAAATGGTCTGAGAAGATTTTGGTTCCTTGGACATGGAGATGTCAGAACCGAATGGCTTCTCTTTTTACTTTCTTTCTTTGGATGTGGTGAGACCTCCGCCTCAGAAAAGGCCTCCAAAAAAGGAGCTTTTAGTAATCCCTTCAGTATCAATTTATTTTTGCACTCTGCCAAAGTGTGAGAGCTAAATCCTTTGCAAAGGTCACAGAGTGGCTGACCTGAAGGTGAGGAATCCCGAGGCAGTAGACGCACGAAAGATGCCCAGAGTTGGGCATCTTTTGCCCACATTTATCGCACTGCTTGAACTTGGTCATCCCTTTCTTATCAGATATATTGAGATACAAATTAGTCACAACCTTGAAAAATAAGACATGTTAATTTGTCAAATACAGTGCCAAAGAGGCAAACACACAGATTGAAAGAACTTTTTTTTTGAAAGGATAGGACAGAAAGAAGAGGGGTGGGAAATATCAACAATGGTATTACAATTACCACAAAGGTAAGGAAGGGGCCTATACCAAGGTTGTGGGACTACCTTCATTGGAATCCTGTTACAGCGGAGAATTGTTTGGTGTTATTGGTTTTGCTTTGTCATCTCCATTTTTTCCATTTTGTGGTCTTAATGGTACTAACAATACCAAAAAGGTAAGAAAGGGAAGAAAAAAAATCACTCAAGAACAGACAAGAAAAACTGTCAGCAAGTATAAAAGGGAAATTACTAAGGGGACTAGAAAAATATTTAGACAGAAAACTGTAAAAAATATCCACTACTTAGCTAAGAGCTGGCTTGGCACGTCTTGAGAAGTACGCATCATACGACATCTCAAGAGAGGAGGAGAGGGGCACTATGGGTATGACTTAGCTCGAGAGTTTTTTGGCTGTCGATTCAGAGCTCGGAACAGAGATCCACATCAGTACGGAATGAATGAAGATTTACATCATCAGATGAGGAATTTAAAAATTAGTAGTAGAAATGATTTGAATTATAAGAGAAGATAAATTTTTCTGCATAAGGAATAGGGATAACAAGGGAGAAAGATAAAATGAAAATGGGGTTTAAAAACATGGTAGAAATAAGAGAGAAACATATATGGGGAAAATGTAATGGGAATTTAGAGGGGTTGACAAAGAAATTACTGCATAATAAGGAGAATCTCACAGATCAAAAGGGGCAGCAACTGTTAAGAGAAAGTATGGGTGGATTTGGACAATATGCACAAGTTTTGAAAAGTTGCAGTTAAGCAACCACTAGCTGACAACTCAAAAGCACAAAAGCGTTTTTAGCACAATAACATACACAACACAAGGTAAAAAGGGCTGCTTCCAAACTTAAGAAGCCTATAACAAGAAAAACAACCAGAGATTCTACAGATGTATTAAAATTAGCTTGGAAATGTTATGAAAGTTTTTAAAAGCAAAATAATATGAGCAGAGTAATGTGGAAACAAAGAAAAGGCACAAAACAAATATTTACGGAAGACTTAATTGCGCCAAGGTTAGAGGAAGATTAGGCTCTACAATTGCTAACTAAAATGTATAAGCAACTAACTCAATCTCCAGGAACCAGAGACATTCCTGGATACATTTGGAAGGTAAGAAAGTGATCAAGATCTGGAAGACTTTGTATAATATTAAAAAAGGAGGTACAAGCATCTTGAAGACTCAGACTCTGCTTCATATTGACTTGTATCAAATGGGGATATGGATCAGTGTAGTTTTGTAAGGGGCAGGCAAACAGTTCACAACATTAACAGAACAATGATGATCCAAAGTGAAGCAGAGTACAAGTAAACACTGCTACTGCTGGCAGGTCTCGATGCAGAGAAAGTATTCAACAGTGTCATATGAGATTTAATGATTAGGACAATGGTGACACATGCATTCCATCACAGAATAATAATGTTAATTAGAAGGATATCTTATGGGTTGTTTTTAGTCTTTTTATACAGATCAGGCATTTTTTTAAGAACTACAGGTGAAGTGCATGATTAATAAAAATCTGAAGAAATTTATTTGTGAAGTCAGGAGGGCAAGAGTTAAATGGGATACATTGATTCTTCCCCATAAAACAAGGTGGCTTATGATTAACTGACTTGAAAGGAGACAAACTATGCAGTTGAGGTTCACTTACACAATACAAACAAAAAGTCAAGTGGAAAGGCATACTAGTCAAACTTGGGGGGGGGGGGGCTGAGAAACAGAAAATGTAGGATTTTGGAAGCAGGACCTTCAGGAGAACCACCGCCACCATACATAATATTATACTCGTACAGTAGCAGACAATACTCTGACAACTAAGCCAATGTGGGAATACAGAAAGGAGATATTACCAATAGGGCAATTGGGAGCATGGAGGAACAGGTGAGAGGGGATGAAGTTACTGGAGAAAATTATCAAAGAAACAAAGGTATTGGGAGCAAATATCTAGACAGGAAGAGTTAGAAGAGTAGGAAGTTTGGATTACTGGTTAGAGGCTGCTTTCCCCACCAGGGATCGATGCAGCATAGGCAAAGACAATGGGATGAGAAGGGACTAAGCACAATTAACAAAAAATTGAGGGTTATGCTACTCAACGCCAGGAGTTCATCCATGTGCAACTAACACTGGGCAAATCTGCAATGCAAACTGTGGCCTGCTACAGATCGCCCTCCATGACCCAGGACCACCACTCCACCTTTCTAGAGATACGGGAAACATGAAGGTCCTACCGAATACCCTGATATTGGGTGATTTCCATTACCCTACCATTAACTGGGAAAACTACTTGAGTTCAAAATCCCAGGCCCAGTGCTTCCTGGAATTAATCAACTTAAACTCCCAGGATCAGCTGGTAAACTCCCCTACCAGAGGTGAAAACATATTGGACCTGGTCATCACAAACATGGGTGACAGGTGTTCCACACCGGAGGTCAACCCGTCACTGGTTAGATCAGACCATAAACTAATCACTCTGGATGTCCACACCCCACCACCACCCACAGCTAAGGAAACCACAGTAAAAAAGCTTTTCTAAAGCAAACTTAACCTTACTTAAGACAGAGGCGGTAAGTTTCACAGCCCCCACACTAAAGGATAATGCTGCCCAAGATGCAGAAACCTTTACAAATGCGCTCTATGAGCACCTACAAGGATGCATGGATCGTGCCATCCCTAGCAAAACCAAGACTCACTCCTCTAAGAGAAGGAAGCCAGTCTGGTGGGACCCTGCCATAAACAGGCTATACAATAAAAGGAGGAAACTAGTTCAGAAAAAAAGCAAATCCCAAGAAGGAAAGACATCCCTGAACAGTATCAGTAAGAGACTAAGGTCCCTCATAAAATCATCCAAGACTAACTTCGAAAGAAAAACAGCCAAGGATTCAAAAGATAACCACAAAGCCTTCTTTAGCTATGTTAAGAATCTAAGTGGCAACTCGCAGATATGCACTGAACTAGTGCAAAATAGCTCAAAATATACTGAACCTACTGATATTGCCAACATCCTAGCAGATAGATTCAGTGCAAACTTCACCCCCCTCTCACCCCCAAAAGGGCACACAACAATACCGGAAAAGTGTAGTGTCCCGGAAATCACAGATGCACAGGTGAAAATAGCCCTTTCAAAAGCCAAAAACACAGCGTCAATGGGGCCAGATGGTATTCCAGGCTACATCTTGCACGAACTACAGAACGAACTAACCCCCCCACCTAAACACGCTGTTCAACCTCAGCCTCTCCACAGGCTATGTGCCCATAGAATGGCGCACAGCAACGGTTATTCCACTCCACAAAGGAGGGGCCACAACTGACTCTGGTAACTATCGCCCCATAAGCCTGACTAGCCTGGTCTGCAAGGCTATGGAGGACATCATCGTGGAACTCATTAACAAAGACATTGGGAACCTCCAAACACTTGACCCGACCCAGTTCGGCTTTGTTAAGGGCAGATCATGCCTACTAAACCTGGTTGACTTCTTGGAGACAGTCACCAAGGCCATTGACGAGGGAAAGGTTGTTCACACAGCCTACCTTGACCTTGCCAAGGCTTTCGACACCATTCCCCACTCGGGTATTACAGAAAAACTCACCAGCCTGAACATAAACCCCTACGTCACAAGATGGGTTGCCAACTGGCTTACAGACAGAACTCGCACGATAAGAATAGTGGGCTCCAGGTCCGACTTTAAACCAGTCACAAGTGGTGTCCCGCAAGGCTCGGTCCTGGGACCCCTACTGTTCGGCATATACTTCACAGAAGTACAGGCAAACACAGGAGGACTATGGCTAACCAAGTTCGCCGATGACTGCAAAATGTGAGCCATAATTGACTCTCTGGCTGACACGGACATCCTCCAAAAGGGCCTTACTGAGATGGACACCTGGTGTCAAAGTCATGGCCTCAAGGTAAATGCCAAAAAATGCATAGTCATCCCGTTTGGGAAAAACAAAACACCCACGAATTACCACATAGGTGGCATCCCCCTTAATACAGAAGAGGTAATAAGAGATATGGGGACCCAGGTAGATAGTAATCTCTCTTTTGACAATCATATTGCCAAAGTAGTTAGGAAATCCTTTTATGTGGCCCATCTAATTACTAAAGGGTTTGCATCTAGAAATAAAGAGGTTATAGTGCCCCTCTACTTGTCACTCATCAGACCCATCATAAAGTACAATGCCCCACTTGGGATGTACCTCACAAAACACTTCCAACAGCTGAAGAGACCACAAAAGAACCTTACCAAGAGGATTATTGGCCTCAAACATATGTCCTAAGCTGCCCGACTGAAAAAACTCTGGCTGTACTCAGTGGCATATTGCCTACTCAGAGGTGATCTCTGCCTGACTTACAAAGCCATGCTCAACTCAGAATTGATGGACATGCTCCACCTAAAGAAATCCAAGTCACTGCGAGCCACGTGCTCTAGTGAGCTAAGCCTCACCACAACAATAAATAGAACATGCTGGAGGGACAGATTCCTGTCACAGAGACTCCCCATGCTTTGTTACAAAATTCCAAACTACATTAGACAGAGCCCCTCACTAACACTCTTCAAGACAATCCTTGATGAGTGGATGGGTAACAGAAAATATACCCCTGGGATCACTTCATTGGCTCTGCTTGACAGAGGATCAGTTAATCAATCAATGGGGTGGCGAAAGCCGACATACTCTGGCTAGGCTTATAAATGCCCTCGGGCAAATAGCCTAGTACCTATCTATGAACCAAGTGAAGGACCAGCTCTGGTAGAGTTTTTAGTTGAGTCTAGAAAGAAGCTGCTGTTAAAAATAGGATAATTAGTAGGGCATATAAAACACTGCATGACAACTATATGAATCAGAGGAAGTTAGAAAAGAATGGAAAGGCAATCTGCAAAGTAATGATGGAAGGGCATCTGTACAGCTTCGAAGAATGCAACATCTGAGAAGTTTGGGAATTTTGCAGACATGTTTACATAGGTACTTTTATAGGCCACCTACTGAAATGCCGGCACTCAAAATGTCGAGTGGCAACAAGCCAAAAAAATTACGACTACAGGAAAAGAGCAACACTCGAAAATCACAACTCCTTTAAACTTCTTTTTGCAGGGGGCAAACTCACCCTGCATCCTTCACGTCCCCTGAGCTTATACATACCAACTCCGGGATCTCCATAACTCAGAGAAATGGCATCTCAGACTTAGTTTATACAAGTCCATTCTTTTGGCCATTCAGTCTCCGTAGTTTGAGACTCGCTGTATTGGGTCTTGACAGTTCAAATGATTACCATTTTATACCCCTAAGCAGACCTTGGACATTTTTCCTCATGCAGACAGCAAATGTTGGAGGTGTGATGGGAAAATAGATTTAGGAGCAAGTTTTTGGAGGGGTAAATTGTCAGATTTAAAAAAATCCCTACACAGTACTTTAGCAGACATGTTACAGGGGCAAATTTTTGTAAACAAGAACATAATTAATTTTAGATGGGATACAGGATCTGAATTCCCCTAACACAGTAAAGTCTTATTAAGTTTAATGCCACTGTCTTCCAAGAAAGCAATCACTGGAAATGGAAATTAAAATGTCAATCAGTTGTAACTGAAGTACTGAATACTGTAAAGGGGGTAAAAGAACAGGAGGTGGGAATCTCTAGAAAAAAAGAAAGCACAACTTACTTTGAAATAAATAGTATTTGTGGGAATAATAATGTTCACATGGAGTGAGGCTTAGGGGAAGGCAGGAATTGAGAAATTTATGTAATGTCCGAGTGAATAATAGTTGTTGCATGAAAATAATGACAACATTATGGTTTGTTTTCTTTTAAAGTATGGGTACCCATATCATTGCTTAAAATGTGAAGATGTAATAAACATGTTTAAAAGATAGCAGTAAAGAAAACCTAATGAAGCTGAAAAAAGTAATTAGCATTCATACCACTGCATTCACATAAGCATAAGATGATACTGGGTTGTCACTAAAGACAGAGAAACCTTTTGGATATTAGAAGACTATGGCAAATGCAAATGCTTGAGAGAATGAAAAGTAACCCTTAGCCACATATTACAATCATTATTACATATATTAAAAAAAAAACATAAATCAGTAACTCAAAGGCTTAAGAACAGAGCATTTAACTGCCCAAATGATTTGCAACAAAATTTCTGGCTTTCAAGCCTGGTTAACTTATCAAAATTCATATACTTAAAAGTGTAAGATACATGACCAAACCTTTTATCCGAGCTGCAGAATTTGGCATGCTGGATATATAATACGCAGCAAAGATCATATTGTGCTAAGTATTGGGAAGTGTGGCCCTATTCATCAAGGCTATCTTTACATCTAAATTAATGGCCAAACACTCCCCTAACAGATGGGAGGGAGGAACTTATAGTACCTGTCCAAGCAGAAAAACAAAAACATCCAAATCTTGGATATCTACATATTAATCCAGATACAACATTTCAACAGATAACTGGTGCATTAAACTGGCATAATGATTACAGCATTAGGGAAAATTACTTCTACTTGACAAGTTACACAACTACATCATCACAGCAACAATTAAATTATCAGTAACATAGCCTTTCAATCGAATAATTGAAATATTTTCAAGTCAAGATGCGCCATGCTGATGGACTCCTATCCAAGAAGACTTAATGTCATAATTAAATCAAAAGGTGTTTCAACAAAGTATTAGTTTAAGGGTGTGCACACTTATGCAACCAGCTTATTGTACATTTTTTTATTTTTTATATTTCCTAGCTAACAGATTTTTTGTTTTTCAATTGAATTGTCCAAGTTATAGGTCACATTAAAGGTGGGGAAAAGTTTTGAAATGATTTATTGTGGTCTCATTTTTTTATATCACAAAAACCAATAATTTTAACAGGAGTGTGTACACTTTTTATATCCAATGTACCTTATCTAGTGATATGTGAACAACTTAAGGTAAGGTTGGAAATATTTTGACTTCAGGGTGGGCTTTGACAATTTGGTAAGGTGTTTTGCATTGTGGTGTGTGATAAGGAGGGGTGGGGGAGATGTAATTGGCCAGTAGTAAAATTATGGTGCAATGTTAGTTTGATGTGTGCATAGTAGAAGAGAAGTTGGTAAGCCTCAAGTTAATGTAAGATAGTTTGAGTTAGTGATTGTATTGTAATGGTGAAGTAGAGTAAGATGCAAAGAATTACAGTAGGGGTTTTTAGAATTCAAGGTGATGGATGTAAAGGAAAGCAGATACGTTTGGCTAAATAAAAGTGGGTAAGGTGTGAATGAAATGCAGGTGTGGACAAGTTAGACTTGTACATAATTAGATAATAGGAATGAGAGGGAGTGGTTTGCTTGGGATATGAGTAGAGGTGCTGGGGATGGGTGAGATATGGAGGCAGGTGAGTGGAGTGAGCAGAGCAAATGGAGCAGGAAAACACCCCCTCCTCACCCACACAGATAGTTTACCACCAAAAACAATCAGTGAGTTAGAATGTTCACGGATAAAATACAAGGTCAGTTAGGATGCTATATGATGTTCAGAGGCAAAATTTAAAGTGGGAGGGTTTGTATCTGATGAATTGTGTCTGAACAGATGAGGCAGGTATGTAGTGTCCTCTTTCCCTTCATTACTTGCTTTATATTTAGATCCACTGTCAAAGAAAATAAGGGACTAAAAAAATTCAGGGATATAATTATTACTGTAATCAAGAAAAATTCTTTATTTGCAGATGATATTTAGTACCTGATAAAACCAGAGCAAGACATATTAGTGTTGTAGAACATTTTGAGACAGTTTCAAATCTATTTGGGATACAAGATTAATGAAGATAAAACAAAGGCTATAGCTATACACTATGTACCCACACATGAATTGGTTCAGCAATACCTACATTCATGGGGACATGATAAAATGATTTAAGAGTACGGATTAAAAAGGATTCTGTTATGCAGCTAAGGAAATGTGAGAAGAGACTAAACAAATACAAAACCTGAGAAACTGGAAGCTCTTATTTATGGTTATTAATAGCAAGAAAAAAGCCGTGATAATGTTGTAGTCCCTTTAGTTTTACAAACAGCCATAGCTCTCAAACTAATATTGCTCTTATAAACTTAGAAAACTACTGGAATAAAAGGTGTTGTATAAGCATACATTTTCTGAAGGATATGAAGTCTGAAATTCAAGTGACTGTCATTATATACTAAATGATTTGCCAGAAAACCAAACATTTGAGGAATATACAAGAGAGCCAAAAAGTTGGACATTCTGCAAAAATCTGGACAGCTGAGAGATATGCAGGTCAAGCATGTTTTTAATTAACCAAAGGTGTAGTTGTGGACAGCAATTAATAAAGTATTGAAGGATCTTATCTAGGAGGGGAAGAGGGCAAGGGTCAAGTGAAAGAGAACAAGGTGGCCTAGGATTACCTGACTTGAAGGGATACTTTACAGCTACACAGCTGAGGCTCATATACATGACATAAGCAAAAAGCTATCATTCAAAGTGGAAAGGGATGATGAAATGGGGGAAATAAGGACAAAGGGATGATGAAATGGGGGGGGGGGAGGACAGAGTGGGATTTTGGATGCATATCCTTAAGGAGAATATGACCGCGGTGGTGGTGCTGCAGTAGCGTTGTCGCCTCACAGTAAGACGCTGTCCTGTTCGATTCTAAGCTAGAGCGTCTTCTGCGTGGAGACATGCGTGAATGGGCATACCTTCGTTGAAGGTTGTGTGTCAGGCCTGGCAAGCCGGTACGTAAAAATCAACTGCCAATCATTAGCGGACCGGAGTTCCGCTGTGGCGACCCCTAACCGGGAAAAGCCAAAAGACACAAACAAACAAAATCTTTAAACAGAATAAATGACAGACATACAGATTATATTCAGAAAGAAGCAGAAGAACGAAGCCAACATGAGAAAGTAGAAAAAAGATTTTGCTGATACGGATGACTGCAATTAGAATGACAGAGAACAGGTAAGAGGGGGCTGGAATTTACTGAAGAAAACTGGCAAAGGAACCAAGTTACTGGGAACAAATAACTAGACAGGGGCAGGTAACAGATTGATATCAGAATACAGGCAAAGAGAAAGGGATGCGGGAAATCCAAAGTGAATGGCTTGCTTTGGTAGAGTTTTGAATTGAATCTAGAACAGAAACTGCTGTTAAATAGGCTAATTGGCTGAGCATATAAAATACTAAAGAACTATAGGAACCAATCAGAGGAGCTTAGAAAAGATTAGGAACACATACTGGATACACAAGGAAACAATGGGAGGGAGAAATGCATGGCTCCCAAATGTGCAACAAAGTTTACAAAATTTTGGAATTTTGCTTGCAAGTGTTTCTACAGTTATTTTATACTCCAGGCAGATTCCAGAGAGTTCTTTCTCAGGTGGATGGCAAAAATTGGAAGTATGATGAGAAGAGGCAACTAGAAACATGTTTTGGAAGTGTCATGAGTTGGCAAACTTAAAAAATTCCCTACAGTGTACTCCCTCACAAATATTGCATGAACAAATGGGTGCAACTAAGATAATGATTTTTTTAAGTAGGGATACAGGATCTGAATTGTCTAGACATAGTAAGTAATGCCTTATAAAGTTTAATTCTGATGGCTCCCAAAAAAGCAATTACTAGAAAATCAAAATCTATACCAAATATATTTGAAGTACCAAATACTGTAACAGAGATAAAAAGTACTGGAAGTGGAGGGCAGGAGCAAATTGCACAGAAAAAAAAATGGAAACTGTGGCGAAAAATCATGCAGAAAAATGTTCTGGAGGAAGAATGAGATTTAAAGGAAGGCAGGAACTGAGTAAATTATGTAATGGACTGATGATAGTTGTACAAAAAAATGTGATATAAAATGTTTGTAACTGAGAACATGTTCATGTGGTTTGTTTTCTTTTACATAAATGCATATTTGCTTATGTTTTAAGTGATAATTCAATAAAGTTATTAAAAAGTTTGCATAATTTTTTTTTATTTCATTTTTTTTACTACACTGTCTGCAGAAAGTACAGTTACCATAAATGTAGATGTTCAAGTGTATTCACAGTTGCAGTCATCATGGGTTATCTGCCTGCAGGTAGCCCTCAGTCGGCCCGAATACCAGTCTTGGGATTTCTGCGTTGAATGCTGTCGCCTCTTCCATGACATCAGGTTGTCATGGGTATAAAACATGCATCCGACGCCATTACATCAGTTTTTCTTGCCCCACATGTTAGGAGCCCCCAAAATATGAAGCAATTACATGGTGTGGAACACCTCCAGTAAAAAGTAAATACCATTGCCATAAGATATGCCCAAAAAGAGGATAGGTAGAAAGAATAGAAAAGTCAGGGGGCTGGAAGGAGGGTAACCAGGACTGCAACAGTGAATATACTCTAACATCTACATTTAAGTGTACACAACTGTGCTATGTTCGTGTTTCACTGTTGTAGTTATCACACTTGGCTTGATTCTCAAAGCTGAGGAAGGGTGGAGGCAGTCAAGAAGTATTGGGGCTGGCTATCAGGCTTTGTAAGACTGCTGTGGCAAATCCAGCTCTGGATTTAGAAATAAATAGGTAAGTGGCAATGCTTGGTAAAGGTGTGTACAGAACTCCAGGTTGCAGCTTCTAGGATATCCCTGGTAGGGACTCCCCTGACAAATGCTGTAGAGGTTGAGGTAGCCATAGTGGAATGAGTTCTGATCTCCTGTGGGGTAGGTTTTCCACAGTGTTTGTAACAGAAATGGATGCAGTGTGCTATCCATTTGGAAAAGGTTTGCTTTGAAATGGCTTTGCCCTCAGCCCCTGTAGCAAAGCTGACTAGCAGCTGGTCAGATTTTCTGAAAGGTCTAGTCCTGTTAAGGTAGAACTTGAGTTGTCTGTGCATGTCTAAGGAGTGCAGAATCCTTTCCCCCCTTATTCTGAGGATTCTGGAAAAAGGTTGGTAAATGAATGGATTGGTTTAAAGCCACACTGGATGCCACCCTGGGCATAAATGATGGGTTAGTTCTGAGGGAAACCCTGTCCGCATGGAAAATAATAAGAAGTTATGTTCTTACCATAACGTTCCATGTTAGTTGTCTTCTTCTCGCCTTCTTTCTTGCTGGATGGGTTCGGAGCCGATCCTCGGCTCCGACTCGGCCTATACTATAGCTCGAGAGCTATTTTTACCGGCTCGAGGTAGCCCTATATCCCAAAATACCATGCGCTAACTCCCCAGATCTCGTTGGCAGCTAACACATAGTATAAATTTATTATTATTATCCTTATTTCCAAGTACGGACTCCCTGCTGGTAACACTAAAGATATGGGGAAACCGTAAAGTATTGTATCACATTAAATAGAAGGACTCAGAGACCTTCAAGTCTGTCCAGGCTAGGGGGCAGGAGGGAGGGACGC
Source organism: Protopterus annectens (assembly GCF_019279795.1). Lineage (NCBI taxonomy): Eukaryota > Metazoa > Chordata > Ceratodontiformes > Protopteridae > Protopterus > Protopterus annectens. The sequence goes on along the minus strand of NC_056741.1, from coordinate 1,141,155,509 downwards.
AAGAAAGAAGGCGAGAAGAAGACAACTAACATGGAACGTTATGGTAAGAACATAACTTTGTAATGTTAAGTTGTCATTCTCGCCTTCATTCTTGCTGGATGGGACAGCGTCCCTAGCACCTTGGTCCTGGGTGGCTCAATGGAACAGACTCCTGAGTACGGTGGAACCGAAGTCAGCTCTATTTCTGGAGGCTATATCAAGTTTGTAATGGGCAATAAAGGTACGTTGAGAAGCCCATGTAGCTGCTGCACATATGGCATCTAATGGTAACCTTGCTTGAAAGGCTGTTGATGTTGATAGTGCCCTAGTTGAATGAGCCTTAGGCCTAGATGGGAGTTGCCTGTGTCTCAACTCGTAGACAAAGGTAATAATGGATGTCAACCATCTGGAAAGAGTAACCTTTGATACTGGAAGCCCTTTCTTCCCTTCAGCATAAGAGAGAAAGAGCTGATCTGACTTTCTGAGTTGTTTTGTCCTGTCTAGATAATACCGTAGTTGGCGATGAACATCCAATGAATGTAATTTCTGTTCAGCCCTGTTTGAGTAGTCTGGGAAGAAGACAGGCAAGTCAATACAGTGGTTTAGATTTGCTTCAGGGGAAACTTTCGGTAGGAAGGAAGGGTTTGTTCTGAGAGTTACCCTGTCTTTATGAAAGACCAAATAAGGGGGATGGACAGACAAGGCTTGGAGTTCCGATACCCTTCTGGCAGATGTTATGGCTACTAAAACCAGAGTTTTCCAAGAAAGAAGCTTGAGGGAGCAAGAGGCTGCGGGTTCAAAGGGAGGCAGAATCAATGACGTTAGAACCAAATTTAAATCCCATTGTGGAGGCGGATCCTTAACGGGACGTCTAAGCAAGAAGATGCCCTTGAGGAAGGCTTTACAGAGTTTGTGGGACATAATATTTGCTTCTGAGAGCCCCACATGAAAATTAGTAATGGCCGCTAATTGTACTCGGATAGTGGCTGACGATGACCCTGAATGAAAAAGCTCCGCCAGAAAGTCTAGAACCTTATGAATTGGTGCATGGAAAGGATCTAAGGACCTAGCTTGTGCCCAGAGCGAAAAACGCTTCCATTTACTCGCATAAGTCTTCCTAGTATTGGACTTATGGGAAGCAAGAATGATATCACGGACAGGAAGAGAAATAAGGGGAAGCCTGGCTATGGCTGGAAGTGGAGCAACCAAGCTGTGAGGTTGAGGGAATGAAGAGACTGATGCAGCTTGCCCGTTAGATGGGTCAACAGATCCGGAAGGGGTTCCAGATGCCAAGGCTGTTCCAGTAGATAACTGTGCAGGAACGGAAACCATACTTGTCGAGGCCAATATGGAGTAATGAGGATCATTTTGGATCTCAATGCGGTTGCTTTCTGAATTAATTGCGGAATCAACGGTAAGGGGGGAAAAGGCATATAGAAGACCCCGGGGCCAATCGTGAACAAGAGCATCTCTGGGGGGATGGCCTGGTAGAGGGAAGAGCGTGAAGTCGTCGAGGCACTTGCTGTTTTGAGGGGTTGCAAAAAGATCGCAGCAAGGCTGGCCCCACTTCTGAAATATTCTGTCTGCTACCGCTTGATTTAGAGACCACTCGTGAGGCATGAGGATTGTTCTGCTCAATCTGTCCGCTATGACGTTGGACTTCCCGGGGATGTGCGTTGCTATCAGAAACCGTTGAGAGGAAATCGCCCATTGCCAAAGTCTGAGTGCTTCTCGACATAGGGGGTAGGACTTTGTTCCGCCCTGCTTGTTTATGTACCACACCACAGACATATTGTCTGTTTGAATTGCTACAGTCCCTGTGGGAAGAGAGTTTTGAAGGGCTTGCAACATTAAAAGCACCGCTCTCATCTCCAGGACATTTATGTGCAGGTGGCATTCTAATTGTTGCCATGTGCCCTGGACAGTCCTGCCCTGATAGTGCCCCCCACCCGATCAGGGAGGCATCCGTTGTCACCGTGGCAACTGGGGGTGGAAGAACAAAGGGTCTGCCCTGAAAGAGCTGAGGGGAAACCATCCACCAGGAGAGGTGTTTCTTGCATGATGGGGTTATCAAGATGTTGTGAGTCATTGGGAGCTGTTGAAAGGACCACTGAGAAAACAGCATCCACTGAAGGATTCTCATGTGGAAGCGGGCTAATGGAAGGAGAATGATCGCCGCTGCCATGAGGCCTAATGTTTTCAGCACTAACTTGACTTGAACTCTGTTGGACTGAAACAGAAACTGAACATTCCGCCGTATGTCTGTCACTCTCTGAGGTGGTAATGTTGCAGACATTTCTGTGGTGTTTAACATGGCACCTGTAAAGTTTATACATTGACAAGGAGGATTTTGCAAAATTTATAGAAATACCTAGATTGTTGCAAAGTTGAATAGTGTAATCCCTGGCCATTATAAGATGTTGCTTGGTGGTAGCGGAAATGAGCCAGTCATCTAAATATGGAAACACCTGGAATCCTTTTTGTCTCAGGTGAGCCATGACCACTGCCAAGCATTTGGTGAACACCCGGGGGGCTGTGGTGAGACCAAAGGGCAGGGTTCTGAATTGATAATGACTGGCTCCCAGCCGGAAGCGGAGAAACCTCCTGGAGCGCCTGTGAATCTTTATATGATAGTACGCATCCTGGAGGTCTAACGAGCACATCCAGTTGTCTCTGCCCAAAAAGGGTAGAATGGACTGCAGTGTTACCATCTGAAATTTTGTCTTTTGTACAGAGTTGTTCAATCTGCTGAGGTCCAAAATGGGTCTCCAGTCTCCTGTCTTTTTTGGTACCAAAAAGAATCTGGAGTAGATTCTGGATCCTAGCTGATCTGCTGGGACTGCCTTTATGACTCTTTTTTTCTAACAGCTTTTTTATTTCTAGTTGTGCCTGACCCCTTTGTCCGGGTGGTACGTCTGGTAGGGGTCTTGGCGGTTGTACCGGAGGGGAAATGAAGGGAATTTTGTAACCCTCGGATATGATCGACTGTACCCATTTGCCTTGGGAGAGGGATTGCCAGGCTTCCGGGTACAGAGATAATCTTCCCCCGACTGCCTCCGAAGGCGGACAGTCGGGCAGCTTCCCAGGGATGCTGAAAGGGTTGGTCAGGAAAGGATTCCCTGGAACCCTGGTTCTGTGGACCCCCCTCTGCCCCTGGGGCGGCATCTGTTATTGTTCCCCCATCTGCCTCTGGGGGGAAATTCACCATGTGCGGCAGGCGTGACTCCCTGTGGTTTGCGGAACCACATCTTTCCACCCTTCTGGCCCTTAGGATAAGGTCTAGAAGGTGTGGAAAAGTGGACTCCCATGGCAGAGATAGTCTTACCATCTTGCTCGCATCTGGTGAGGGTATTCTTCACCTGAGGTCCAAACAATTCTGAACCATCAAAGGGGGTGTTGGTGAAGGATACCTTGAAGGGATCGGCAAAGTTACAGAGTCGCATCCAAGCGTGACGTCTCAACGCAACACCTGTGCCAGCGGCCCTACTCGCTCCATCGGCTGCGTAGGAGATAAGCCGCATGGAGGAGTTGACAATGGAATTCAGGGTAGCCAGCTGGGAGTTCATCTTGTTCTGATAACCCGCAGCAGAAGGATCCTGTATGGTTTCACCCAGCTCTTCGAGCAAATCTCTCTGAAGGCAGGTGAAATGACATAAGTAGTTCAGTGACCGCATGGCGAAGGTCGCTGAAGCAAATGTCCGCTTACCATACCTGTCCATGGTCCTGGACTCTTTGTTAGGAGGATGAACAGGTACAGAAGGATCAGCTAATTCCTTCTTAGTGGCTGCTGCTACCACCATAGCATCTACTGAAACACCTTTGGTCAGAAAGGATTTGTCCTCCAGAGCAGAAATAAATTTAGAGGGCCTCCTAGGGGTAGGTTCCATTGAGTCAGGAGCTGCCCACGCCTTTTTGGCCAGTACTTCCATTAGTGGGTCGAAAGGGGGAGACACCCAGGAGGTGGAAGGACGAGATCCAAAAGCACCAAGGTAAACCGACTTGTCCTCGGAGGGTTTGAGAGTGGACCAATTTCCCCTCTGTTTCAGGATCTTTAGGATGTCTGAAAAAGAAACATCCTCAGAGGGGGATCTCGGGGAACCCTCCGACTCATCCAAGTCTGTGTCCGACGTGACAGACTCAGGGAAGTCTATGTGCTTCCTCTTGCACTTTCTTTTCCTAGGGGGTTCCCCTGAAGCTTCAGGGGAGGCCTCGGAAGAGGAGGAGACACCCAAAGTGGGTACTCTACACTTTGGATCTCTGCTGTCAGATGCAGGAGGATGGCCAGAGACCGTAACAGGCACTGTAGAGGGAGGAGCTGCAGAACTTAACCTTGAAGTGGAGACTGGGTCCAGCACGCTCCTCATCACTTCGAAGGCTCCCCTATCAGGCACCAAAGGCAGTCCCGGCTCCGAAGAGACCCAAACCGCTCCCGGCACCGACAGAGAAGGCTCTGAGAATGATGTCGGGGCCGAAATAACCAGAGCCAAAGCTCCGAGGGGGAGAGCGGGGTTGGACAAGAGTCCGATGCCACTCGCCCCCTCGGAGCCGACAACGGAGTCCCGGCGCCCAGACCTCTCCACGGACAGAATCAATGAAGAAGTCGGAGCCAACGACGCCAGAGCCGAAGGTGAAAGTATCGGCTCCGACGTGGGCAAGGTTACGGTTCCGACAAACTCCGGCTCCTAACTCGAATGGTGAGTCGGGGGAGGAATCAATGGCGGTACCAAGGGAGCCACAGTCTGGTGAGACGGGCTTTGGAGCATTTGGGCTAGTGCCTGAGATTTTATGAGTCTACTGACCACCCTCTCAATATCGTGGTCGGAAAGCCTGGATGACCTGGATAAATGAGTCCTATGACTCCGCTCCGATAGGAGTGGTAATCTCGGAGCCGATCAAACGGATTCTAGCAAGGGGGATCTAGAGCGCTTGCTCGCTGGAGTCGGCTCCGATGCAGGTTTCGGAGCGGATACGACCTTGCTCGCTTCGGATCCGACTGGAACCGATGTCGGAGCCATCTCAGTTACACCAGTCCTCGACTCAGAAGCTGGAGCCGAGGGTTTGGCGGCTTTAGAAGACTTCCCTGAGCCAGACTTGGACGGGGAGTCATCGGGCTTTAATAAGCCCCTCAAGATGAGCTTATTACGACGCTCCTGCAGGACTCCTGAACTAAATCCGTGACAGACGGAACAAGAGTCCTGCAGGTGTAAAGGCCCCAAGCAGTAGACGCAAGAAGTGTGACCGTCTGTCAGAGACATTTTCTGAAAGCACGAGTCACACTTCTTGAATCCCAAGACCTTAGCGTCTTTGGACATAGTCCTAAATACAGAAAACACAGTCAGCCCATGCACTCACTCAACTTATACCCAGAAAGGAGTTAAGGGGACTGACTAAAACACCCACACACAGACACTCTAAGGGGTGGGGGAAACTAAGCTAAAGCCCGTAGGCCCGATTATAAAAATCAACTAAAAGGAGGGGAAGAAGGGCTAGAAAAGGGCTGTAATAAATAAAACTATCGATAGGGACCTAAGGTAGGAAAACTATCTGGAAAACTATCTGAAAAATAGCTCTATTGAAAAAAATCTTTTACTGACCTGAGCCGGTAAAAAAAGGCAACCTCGCAGCGAAGCGGCAAATGAGATCTGGGGAGTTAGCGCATAGTATTGTGGGATATAGGGCTACCTCGAGCCGGTAAAAATAGCTCTCGAGCTATAGTATAGGCCGAGTCGGAGCCGAGGATCGGCTCCAAACCCATTCAGCAAGAATGAAGGCGAGAATGACAACTTAACATTGAAGGGTTCCACAGCCATTAGTGCCTGTAACTCGGACACTCTTCTTGCTGAAGTGAAGTCTAGAAGTAAGGCTGTTTTCCAAGAGAGGCATGTATTTTAATAGATGAGAAAGATAGGCCTTTGTGGAGAAACTCTGCTAGGTAATCCAGGATTTGAGGTAAGGTGGGCACAGCTGTGTTCTTTCCTTGAGACTGGCTCCAAAAACAACATCTTTTCTGAACAGGATTTCCTATTACTAGGCCTTCTGGCCTCAAGGATGATGTCCACCACCTATTTGCTGAGGGTTGCTGTGGTGTATTCAGGGAATAAGCCAGGCTGCAAGGATCAGGGTTCGCAGCTGTGGATGCAAAATCTGTCCCTCCTGCTGGGACAGCAGGGAGGGGGTCCTGATGTAGGGTCCAGGGTGGCACTGCTGTCAGACTGTGTAGGAGTGGGTACCAGTGCTGGTGTGGCCAGTCTGGGACAATAAGGAATGCCTTGGCCTGTCCTGTTTGATCTTGAGTAGTACTTTTGAGAGGAGAGGCAGAGGAGGAAAGGCATAAATTGAGAGGTTTTCTCATTTAAAGGATTGGGCATCCACTTTCCATGCTTGGCTGTGGGGATTTCTGGTGCAAAATTTGGTCAATTGGTGGTTTGGGGGGGGGGGTAAAGAGGTCCACCTTTGGAATCCCCCACCTGTGGATTAGAAGTTTGAATGAGTTGGGGTCCAGCAGATTATTTCTGCTTAAGTCATCTGCCAGTGAATTTTGTTTGCCTGGCAGGAATTGAGCTTACAGGTGCACTTCGTTGCTCAAGGCTGTGTTCCACATGGCCATGGCTAACCTGCAGAGTGGGTAGGAATGAGTCCCCCCCTGCTTGTTTATGTACCACATAACTGTGGTGTTGTCTGTGTTTATACGGAGTTGTCCTGGAAGGATAAGGTATTTGAAGGCTGTCAGAGCATTCTGTACAGCTAACATTTCTTTTTGAATGATATGCAGGGGAATTTGTCATGGGCTCCATTTACCTTGAATGCATTTGGCTGCCATGTGAGCCCCCCCACACATAGTCTGATGCATCTGCTGTCAGGGTTTGGTCGATGAGGGGTTGAGTGAAAGGAAGTCCCTTGTTGTGGTTGCATGCCTCTGCCCACCAAAGGAACTCTGCCCTTAGACAAGGAATGATAGGAATCTGTGTTTCCAGGTCCTGAGAATGTTGACACCAGAGACTTTTAAGTACCAATGAAATTTCGTCATATGCAGTCTTGCATATGGAATGAGAAGAATGCATGAGGCCATGAACCCTAGGGCTTGCAGAATTTTTCTTGCAGATAGCTGGGTTTTGGTGGCCATTAGTTTGAAGTAGTTTGTCAAATAAACCTGTTTTTCTGGTGTTAGGAATGCTATCTGGGAAGTTGTGTTCAAGCTTGCTCCAAGGAATAGAATCTTTTTGCTGGGCACCAGTTGTGATTTCCTTTTGTTGATGGTGTACCCCAGAGAAGTTAGAAGTCTCTTTACAAATGGCAGGTGCTGAAGTAGCAATTCCTGACTGTCCGCCTGAATCAGGCAATCGTCCAAGTATGGGTAAATTTGAATATTTCTCTGCCTACAGTATGCAATAGCTGGTGCCACGCACTTTGTGAATACCCTGGGCGCAGTCGATAAGCCAAAGGGAAGTGCAGAGAACTGATAATGCATAGAGCCTGCCCTGAATCCTAGAGATTTCCTGCAAGATTCCCTTATGGGGATGTGCAGATAAACTTCTTTTAAGTCTAGGGTGACTAGCCAGGCGACCTTGGATAGTATAGGAAGAAGCTGGTGCAGAGTCAGTATTTTGAATTTTGGGACCACCAAGAAGGTGTTGAGAATTGACAGATCTAGGATAGGGCGCCAAGAGCCCTTTTTTCTGGGCATCAGAAACAGTCTGGAATAGAAACCCTGTCCCCTTTGCTCTACTGGCAAAGGTTGAATACCCCTGATACTGAGAACAGAAAGTACTTGCTTTTGAGCCTCTGCCCACTAGTTAAGAGGAAGGTCTGGCAACCCGCTTGGTGTTAGCAGTGAGTGGAAGTGGAATCTGTATCCCTGGGATACAATGTTTAGGACCCATCGGTTCTGGGTAATGGACATCCAGTTTTTTGCATGCAGGGCGAGTTTTCCTTCTAGGGGTGCAAGTACTTGGGCCTTGCTGGAAAGCAAGATAGACAAGTCATTGTGAACTTTTTCCATAAGGGGAAGGGGGTGGCTTAACAGTCTCTGTTTTAAAGGAGGGAGCACTCCATTGTTTAGATCTCTGCATACCCTGAAACTGTAGTCTTGGTGGCCTGTTGCCCCTGGGTTTGGACTGAGAATGCCTGAGAGGGACTGGAAAGAACCATTTTTTAGAAGGCCAATGCCTACTGAATCTAGGTGGCTGCACCTGTAAGAAATCTTTAACAGTTTGCATAGCTTTAGCTTTTTCCTCCATCTTTTTAAGAACAACTTCTGCTTTTGTGTCAAACAAACTTTCCTGGTTTAATGGAGCATCTAGTAATTTTGCTTTGACATGGTCTGGCAAGATTTGCTCCTTCAGCCAAGCATGCCTTCTCAGTACAGACCGAGTGACAGCAGCCCTGCAAGATGCTTCTAAGGCATCAAAACCACACTGCAAAGTATGTTTACTAACTTGGTTTGCAGAATGCAATAACTCTTGTAAATCTTTATTTTCTGTATAGTCTGGAAGCAACAACATTTTATGTTTACTTAATTCCATAAGATGTTGCTGGTACTTCAATGTGTGAAACTGGTAATTCAAAGCCCTGATGGTAAGAATTGCAGCGGTATATACCTTCTTACCCCATCTGTCTAAAGCTCTAGAATCCTTGTCCTAAGGGGTAGGGGTTTGGCTGTAGTGCCCTTAATGCCTTTAGGTCCCTGGGAAATAGTCTCTGGATCCGCAGTGGGATTTTTAAAGAGAAATTTGTGAGAATCAGGTACTCTGTAGTACCTGTCAGGCTTTCTAGGAGCTGGTTGGTAAACTATCTGGATTCCACAAGACATCATCTATGTCCATTACAGGGGGTATAGCTAGAGGCCTGTGCTAAGGCAAGTCTAAAAATTCTCTGAGTCTCTTTTTGGACTGAGGGTAGTCCTGGCATTCCCAGTGGAAATGCTCTCTTAAAGTATGCAAGGTTTCACCAAAAGAAAAGTCCTCTGGAGGGGAGACAGAGGGAATGGAATCCTCTGCATCTGAATCCTCATAGGTAGATAAGGGAACGTCCTGGTAATCAAAGGGATGAGAGTCAATGGACTCATGGTTTGTAGAATCAGAAGGAAAATCAATTCTTTGTCTTTTAGAGGGGGAAGGCTGGCTCCCCCTAATTCAAGTTATAAGGTCTTCAGTCATTCTAAGCATTTGTTTCTGGGGCAAGGGGGCTTGAGCATGCGCTTTGGTAGTCTGTTTTCAAGGCATACTGTGAACTCTGGGCCTGAGAAACCCAGTAGTTTTAGTAAAAAAGTGAAGCATTCTGTTTAATGCAAACATCACAAGGTCAGAATACACCCTCAGAAGCTGGTGCATGCACAGCGGTTCCAGATACATTCAAGGTAGAGACATCCGCAGGTTCCATGGTTGAAGAAGCATCTCACGGCATACTGGACTTCGAATGGGTCTCAGCAGAGACCTGCGAATTTGTAGAAGTGGGTATCAGGGGCTGCGAAAGCGCCTGAGTACCAGCGGACTGGCAACCAGCTTAACGAAAGCGGCGTCGGCAGTTTTGGACCTATGTAGTCTGTCTCTGTCTTTATCCTTATGTTTCTTCAGAAGATCAGATGGCTTATTGAAGCCATTTCGGAATACATAGAACGAGAGCGAAAGAATTTTGCGACAAAGATAGCCCGACGACGAATTGTTTGGGAGTTAAACAAGGCACAAAACCTACAGAGAGGAATGTCGTAGTCTGGGCCTAAACAGATGATGCAGTAAGAATGAAAACCTCTGTGAGTTATTTAATTTCCACAGGCAAGACAATTGTTAACTTTTTCTGACATCGGTTAGAGCAAGAAAAAAGGAGTCCCAATGGAGTACTTAGCTTTAAAAGACTTCAGGTTTGAAACTCGAAAAATGAAAATTTCAGGAAGCGGCCGACCAGCACTTGCAAACTGCTTCTGCTTCAGGCTCCCACGTAGGGTTGCAACCTTTTCAAATGGCCAAAGTGGGACATTTTCGGGACAAACATCAGATTTTACAGGCCGCTACATACCCACAGTCAGTACAAAGGATAGAACTTAACTTTTTTGCCAAAATAAAAGCTTATTCTTGTAGCATTTTAGTTGCTTATTCTGTTTCTTATAACATTTAGGTATTTTAGATACAGGATAACTGTTTTATGCAACTCTAAAAGTTAACAGTGTCACTGGTTACCTGCAACGCACTTGTAAGCTAATTTGTTAAATAATGCTTCTGTATAAATCAAACAAGTGGTGAGTTGAGTGAGGAATATCTTCATAAAACAGGTAAGCAGATTCAATAAATCCCAAAACACACGAGATAATACCAACCAGACGAGATAATAAATGGACAGTTTATTATGGAAAAAACGAGGATAAGCGCTTTCACTAGGTGTAGCTTCTTCAGATCCAAGACAGTTTTACAAAAATCCACATGCTTTAAATACTTAAAAGCCAAACAACTGATTGAGAACAATTATTCAATAATTAATTAAATATTCAATTAGCTATTTTAAAGCTATAGTGGGACTGAGCAGCAAATGCAAAAAATCACAATGCAAACTCTATAGCGTTAATGTCGGGTTGATATAAAAATAGTATAACTGTCTTAAGTACACTAATTCATGGACATTTTGTATGCATATCTAACAATCAGAATAAAAATAAAAACATAAAAAATAAAAAGAACACACACATATATCATAAAAATTCTTGCTATGCTGGATGATAATTATGCCGAAAAGTAACTAAATATATCCGCAATCTTAATGTGCTAGTTTAATAATAAATATGTATGAAACTATGTGCCTGTATATATTCACATTATGTAAGTACATATATAATAATAATCAATATGCATATGTATATGAATAAGATATGTAATAAATAATGTGAGTATATCTATAAAAATTAATAAGTAAACTAATGAATAGATTTAATTGATGTAAACGTTAATAGATGTATGTTTAAATAAATATAATAAATATATAATAACTATGTGTATATAATAAATATAGATATACATATATGTGTGTAATGTAATACAATAATATAAAATAACATGTGAATATAAAATGGCCAAGTGGATCTGTCATCAAAAATCTGTATGTATCCCTACGTGTAATGCAACTGTGAAAATTCATCATAATAATAAATATAAAGATGTATCCATATTTTTAAAAAGTGTATCTATAATTTAATTAAGAATGTATATGTCTGCGTTTTTTGAGGTGAGGTTTGATGGATGCTCTGTCATTTAGGCCATGACCTTTATCAGCTCTAAGTAAGATAATCCATCTACTTTCTCTATCCTCAGTATGATTAACAATGTCCCCTCCTCTTTGGTTCACAGTAATTTTCTCTAAGACCCTAAAAGTAAATGTATGTTCTGAGTTAGTTTGTATGACATGCTTTGCTAATGCATTTTGTATATTAGCCTTTCTTATATTGTAGCAATGTTCTCTAATCCTATCACGTAAAAACCTGTTGGTTTTACCAACATAAAAACAAGAACATAGCTTGCATACAGCCAAATAGATAACATTTGGAGTCATACAATCCGCATCAACTTGAGTGGGAAATTCCCTATATGTATCTGGGTGTATAAAAATTATGTTAGTATCTATCAATGAGCAGAAATTACAATGTCCACACGGTTTAGTATAATGTTGATTTTTGGAAGCTGTATCTGCTGTTCGATAGCATAATAATCTTTTGAGATTCTTTTTATTTTTGTATGTGAAAAAGGGATTATTACCTGCTATTGATGTCAATATATCATCAGCTTTTAAAATGTTACAGTTTTTACAAATAATATTTCTGATCTGAGTATTATCTGTTGTGTAGGAAGTCAAAAATCTTATAGTTCCTAGCTGTGTGTCAGTTTCAGTATTACTTACTATGAACTGAGGTCCAAAATATGGTGTACCTGTAGTTGCACGTAAACTACAAATAGGGTTCATATGCACATCTAACTCTTCAGGTTTGTAACCTCTTTCCAAAAATTTTTCTTTCAAGTCATAAAGGTCTCTGTGAAAACCTGTATCATCAGCGTTGAGTCTGGACATTCTCAAAGCTTGTCCTTTCATTATGTTATTAAAAACATGCCTAGGATGCATGCTAGTCCTAAACATATTCCTATAACACGGTTTCCTAAAGATTCCTGTGTTAAACATACCACATGGTAATTTCTCTATTAATAGATCTAAAAACTCAATTTTATTATTAGAATAATTCATTGTAAATTTTAAACATGGAGTTAATTCATTCATCAATGTAGAAAAGTTATTTAAATCATCAATGGTACCATTCCATAAAATAAAACACATCATCTACAAAACGTCTGTAAAATTGTACATGTGTTTTGAACAAGGGTTCATTAAACAGCAGTAGTTCTTCCCAATGAGCCAGGAACATGTTGGCATAGCTATTGGCACATGAAGTGCCCATAGCTACGCCATCTAGTTGTTGGTAAATATTATTTCCAAACATAAAAATATTATTTTCTAGTACCAACTCAAGGAAGTGCACTAGCAGATCAATTAAAACTTTACTATAAGTACTGTGCTTGTCAAGATAGGAGTTAACATAAGTTAAACCCAGTTCATTCGGTATAACCGTGAATAAAGACTGTACATCATAGGTCACTAAAATTAAGCCAGATATGGGGTTTAGTTGGTTGCTAACATTATAGAGATCTATTAAAAACTGCTTAGAGTCACGCAAGACAGATATATTCTGATTTAAAATATGTCTTAAGTGTTTCTCTATAAAAACTGAAATATGTTCAGTGACCCATCCTTTCCCAGACACTATCGGTCTCATTGGGGGTCTGGTTAAACTTTTGTGCATCTTGGGTAGTCCATTTATAATCGGGACAGTAGGTGTTTTAATCAATAAGTATTCAAAACAGTCTTTATTAATTAGTTTACTTCTGTGTATATCTAACAGGGTATTGTGTACATAGTTAACCATATCATATACTTTATCAAAATCAATAGATGTGTAAAAAGTATCTTGCAACATATTGTTCATTTCAGTTTCATAGTGTATAGTGTCCATTACTACTATCCCTGAACCCTTATCTGCTGGTCTTATTATAATGTTTAGATCATTTTTCAGATTATGAAGGCTTGTTCGCTCATGATATGACAAATTATTATGTGTCTTATGTCTAGAGTTATTCATTTCATTATCATGATAGTATTTATAAAGTTCTTCTTCTGTGGTTTTCATATATGCCTCAAGTATGCCAACAACTAGATGGCGTAGCTATGGGCACTTCATGTGCCAATAACTACGCCAACATGTTCCTGGCTCATTGGGAAGAACTACTGCTGTTTAATGAACCCTTGTTCAAAACACATGTACAATTTTACAGACGTTTTGTAGACGATGTGTTTTATTTTATGGAATGGTACCATTGATGATTTAAATAACTTTTCTACAATGATGAATGAATTAACTCCATGTTTAAAATTTACACTGAATTATTCTAATGATAAAATTGAGTTTTTAGATCTATTAATAGAGAAATTACCATGTGGTATGTTTAACACAGGAATCTTTAGGAAACCGTGTTATAGGAATATGTTGTTATTTAGGACTAGCATGCATCCTAGGCATGTTTTTAATAACATAATGAAAGGACAAGCTTTGAGAATGTCCAGACTCAACGCTGATGATACAGGTTTTCACAGAGACCTTTATGACTTGAAAGAAAAATTTTTGGAAAGAGGTTACAAACCTGAAGAGTTAGATGAGCATATGAACCCTATTTGTAGTTTACGTGCAACTACAGGTACACCATATTTTGGACCTCAATCCATAGTAAGTAATACTGAAACTGACACACAGCTAGGAACTATAAGATTTTTGACTTCCTACACAACAGATAATACTCAGATCAGAAATATTATTTGTAAAAACTGTAACATTTTAAAAGCTGATGATATATTGACATCAATAGCAGGTAATAATCCCTCTTTCACATACAAAAATAAAAAGAATCTCAAAAGATTATTATGCTATCGAACAGCAGATACAGCTTCCAAAAATCAACATTATACTAAACTGTGTGGACATTGTAATTTCTGCTCATTGATAGATACTAACATAATTTTTATACACCCAGATACATATAGGGAATTTCCCACTCAAGTTGATGCGGATTGTATGACTCCAAATGTTATCTATTTGGCTGTATGCAAGCTATGTTTTTGTTTTTATGTTGGTAAAACCAACAGGTTTTTATGTGATAGGTTTAGAGAACATTGCTACAATATAAGAAAGGCTAATATACAAAATGCATTAGCAAAGCATGTCAAACAAACTAACTCAGAACATACATTTACTTTTAGGGTCTTAGAGAAAATTACTGTGAACCAAAGAGGAGGGGACATTGTTAATCATACTGGGAATAGAGAAAGTAGATGGATTATCTTACTTAGAGCTGATAAAGGTCATGGCCTAAATGAGCATCCATCAAACCTCTCCTCAAAAAACGCAGACATATCCATTTTTAATTAAATTATAGATACACTTTTTAAAAATATGGATACATCTTTATTATTATGATGAATTTTCACAGTTGCATTACACGTAGGGATACATAGAGATTTTTGATGACGGATCCACTTGGCCATTTTATATTCACGTTATTTTATATTATTGTATTACATTACACACATATATGTATATCTATATTTATTATATACACATAGTTATTATATATTTATTATATTTATTTAAACATACATCTATTAACGTTTACATCAATTAAATCTATTCATTAGTTTACTTTTTTTATAGATATACTCACATTATTTATTACATATCTTATTCATATACATATGCATATTGATTATTATTATATATGTACTTACATAATGTGAATATATACAGGCACATAGTTTCATACATATTTATTATTAAACTAGCACATTAAGATTGCGGATATATTTAGTTACTTTTCAGCATAATCATCATCCAGCATAGCAAGAATTTTTATGATATATGTGTGTGTTCTTTTTATTTTTTATGTTTTTATTTTTATTCTGATTGTTAGATATGCATACAAAATGTCCATGAATTAGTGTACTTAAGACAGTTATACTATTTTTATATCAACCCGACATTAACGCTATAGAGTTTGCATTGTGATTTTTTGCATTTGCTGCTCAGTCCCACTATAGCATTAAAATAGCTAATTGAATATTTAATTAATTATTGAATAACTGTTCTCAATCAGTTGTTTGGCTTTTAAGTATTTAAAGCATGTGGATTTTTGTAAAACTGTCTTGGATCTGAAGAAGCTACACCAAGTGAAAGCGCTTATCCTCGTTTTTTCCATAATAAACTGTCCGTTTATTATCTCGTCTGGTTGGTATTATCTCGTGTGTTTTGGGATTTATTGAAGCTGCTTACCTGTTTTATGAAGATATTCCTCACTCAACTCACCACTTGTTTGATTTATACAGAAGCATTATTTAACAAATTAGCTTACAAGTGCGTTGCAGGTAACCAGTGACACTGTTAACTTTTAGTTTTGCTCTTTTTTACTTGTACTGGTTACGTGAGTTTATTGAGTGGGTCAACGGAATCTGTCTGTTTGGATTACTGACATTAGCTACGAGACTACATCGACTGAACTAGTGGAATTTGTGTGTTTTGATTACCATGGCAGACATTGAGTTAGCGTATGTGCCCAGAAGTGAACACCGGGGCAAGGAAGAGATAGAAGCCAGATTTCAGCAGCATCTGAATGGTACGCTAACCGCTACATGGTCGCTTTCCAGTGAACAACTAATAGCTAATACCGATGAATCTACTGTTGACTTCCATAAGGTCAACCAAATTTTGAGCGAGATAGAAAAGGATTTTTATAAACTAAAGCGTTTACAGCTGCAGCGGCAGCACTTCCAATTCTGCTTGGACAATGCTATCATTCCACGTGGACTCAGAGTTTTCTCTATGCCGAGTCAGGGGAATGAATACCCTGAACTTCTTGCATTATGGCAGCGAATTAATATGGACACCAGTTGTAAGTACCTTCAATTACTTATAAACTTTTTTAAACCTGAAGAAGAGGTTTTGATTGCCAGAATTAACAGTTTACAACAACAGCTGTTTAATGATTTCAGAGACAATGCAGTGCACAGACTTTTTGATAATATATTAGACTGTGTCTCGGCTTATGAACGTAAGCTGTTTCAACAAAAACAGAGCAAAGTTACACGGGACATGAATGATTTTAGAACTGGCCAGGTCTTCGTATGGGAGAGACACAATTCTGGTCGAGCTTTCAGTACTAATAGTGGTATCAACAGTGCTAATTTAAGACAACCTATAGCTATTGAAAGAATTAATAGGACTAAAACAACTTCTGTAAATTCTCCCTGTGTTAAAGTATCCAACACCATAGGGGAATCCTTGGTAAATCATGATCAAGGAAATGACTCTAATATCACACCTATTAATACTAACCCTGTTGTGGAACCAACATTAATTGATGATGGCAATAATACATGCAATGATTCCTTAGATGTGATACATTTAACCCATACCAGCATGGACAATGGTGTTAATCTTTATCCCACTGTTAATGTTGTTAAAAACAAAAGAAGTCCCATGAATGACTCTGAACAGTCTGTCAGACCGAAAATAAAAGAAAATAATAAAGGGGCTGGCATTAATTTATCCTTCCCTTTAGCAATGCGACAAGAAAAGAACCAGAGCCGGATACGCTCGGTCAGCAGAGGAAGGCAAAAAAGAAAACTATCCGGAGAATCACCACACGATACAACTTTAAAGAAAATGTGGACACATCAAAACAAGACCTAATTTACAATCTGTCTAGTATTCCATTGTCAGACCATGATATTAGTTTATTAACTAAAGGCTTAAATTTCATCCCCCATACTAAGAGTACACTAGATGATACTGTCATAGATCTGAAAGTGTTCTGTAGGAAGCTTATGCTTAGGTACATATATAAGAATACCAACCATACCAATAATCCTGGTAATGTCTCTGAAGCTATAGATTCATTTACCTTTAAGAATCTTAGTGACTATATCCCAATTAATCATCCATTACTTGAGGCATATATGAAAACCACAGAAGAAGAACTTTATAAATACTATCATGATAATGAAATGAATAACTCTAGACATAAGACACATAATAATTTGTCATATCATGAGCGAACAAGCCTTCATAATCTGAAAAATGATCTAAACATTATAATAAGACCAGCAGATAAGGGTTCAGGGATAGTAGTAATGGACACTATACACTATGAAACTGAAATGAACAATATGTTGCAAGATACTTTTTACACATCTATTGATTTTGATAAAGTATATGATATGGTTAACTATGTACACAATACCGTTAGATATACACAGAAGTAAACTAATTAATAAAGACTGTTTTGAATACTTATTGATTAAAACACCTACTGTCCCGATTATAAATGGACTACCCAAGATGCACAAAAGTTTAACCAGACCCCCAATGAGACCGATAGTGTCTGGGAAAGGATGGGTCACTGAACATATTTCAGTTTTTATAGAGAAACACTTAAGACATATTTTAAATCAGAATATATCTGTCTTGCGCGACTCTAAGCAGTTTTTAATAGATCTCTATAATGTTAGCAACCAACTAAACCCCATATCTGGCTTAATTTTAGTGACCTATGATGTACAGTCTTTATTCACGGTTATACCGAATGAACTGGGTTTAACTTATGTTAACTCCTATCTTGACAAGCACAGTACTTATAGTAAAGTTTTAATTGATCTGCTAGTGCACTTCCTTGAGTTGGTACTAGAAAATAATATTTTTATGTTTGGAAATAATATTTACCAACAACTAGATGGCGTAGCTATGGGCACTTCATGTGCCAATAGCTACACCAACATGTTCCTTGCTCATTGGGAAGAACTACTGCTGTTTAATGAACCCTTGTTCAAAACACATGTACAATTTTACAGACGTTTTGTAGACGATGTCTTTATTTTATGGAATGGTACCACTGATGATTTAAATAACTTTTCTACAATGATGAATGAATTAACTCCATGTTTAAAATTTACACTGAATTATTCTAATGATAAAATTGAGTTTTTAGATCTATTAATAGAGAAATTACCATGTGGTATGTTTAACACAGGAATCTTTAGGAAACCGTGTTATAGGAATATGTTGTTATTTAGGACTAGCATGCATCCTAGGCATGTTTTTAATAACATAATGAAAGGACAAGCTTTGAGAATGTCCAGACTCAACGCTGATGATACAGGTTTTCACAGAGACCTTTATGACTTGAAAGAAAAATTTTTGGAAAGAGGTTACAAACCTGAAGAGTTAAATGAGCATATGAACCCTATTTGTAGTTTACGTGCAACTACAGGTACACCATATTTTGGACCTCAATCCATAGTAAGTAATACTGAAACTGACACACAGCTAGGAACTATAAGATTTTTGACTTCCTACACAACAGATAATACTCAGATCAGAAATATTATTTGTAAAAACTGTAACATTTTAAAAGCTGATGATATATTGACATCAATAGCAGGTAATAATCCCTCTTTCACATACAAAAATAAAAAGAATCTCAAAAGATTATTATGCTATCGAACAGCAGATACAGCTTCCAAAAATCAACATTATACTAAACCATGTGGACATTGTAATTTCTGCTCATTGATAGATACTAACATAATTTTTATACACCCAGATACATATAGGGAATTTCCCACTCAAGTTGATGCGGATTGTATGACTCCAAATGTTATCTATTTGGCTGTATGCAAGCTATGTTCTTGTTTTTATGTTGGTAAAACCAACAGGTTTTTATGTGATAGGATTAGAGAACATTGCTACAATATAAGAAAGGCTAATATACAAAATGCATTAGCAAAGCATGTCATACAAACTAACTCAGAACATACATTTACTTTTAGGGTCTTAGAGAAAATTACTGTGAACCAAAGAGGAGGGGACATTGTTAATCATACTGAGGATAGAGAAAGTAGATGGATTATCTTACTTAGAGCTGACAAAGGTCATGGCCTAAATGACAGAGCATCCATCAAACCTCTCCTCAAAAAACGCAGACATATCCATTTTTAATTAAATTATAGATACACTTTTTAAAAATATGGATACATCTTTATATTTATTATTATGATGAATTTTCACAGTTGCATTACACGTAGGGATACATACAGATTTTTGATGACAGATCCACTTGGCCATTTTATATTCACGTTATTTTATATTATTGTATTACATTACACACATATATGTATATCTATATTTATTATATACACATAGTTATTATATATTTATTATATTTATTTAAACATACATCTATTAACGTTTACATCAATTAAATCTATTCATTAGTTTACTTATTAATTTTTATAGATATACTCACATTATTTATTACATATCTTATTCATATACATATGCATATTGATTATTATTATATATGTACTTACATAATGTGAATATATACAGGCACATAGTTTCATACATATTTATTATTAAACTAGCACATTAAGATTGCGGATATATTTAGTTACTTTTCAGCATAATTATCATCCAGCATAGCAAGAATTTTTATGATATATGTGTGTTCTTTTTATTTTTTATGTTTTTATTTTTATTCTGATTGTTAGATATGCATACAAAATGTCCATGAATTAGTGTACTTAAGACAGTTATACTATTTTTATATCAACCCGACATTAACGCTATAGAGTTTGCATTGTGATTTTTTGCATTTGCTGCTCAGTCCCACTATAGCTTTAAAATAGCTAATTGAATATTTAATTAATTATTGAATAATTGTTCTCAATCAGTTGTTTGGCTTTTAAGTATTTAAAGCATGTGGATTTTTATAAAACTGTCTTGGATCTGAAGAAGCTACACCTAGTGAAAGCGCTTATCCTCGTTTTTTCCATAATAAACTGTCCGTTTATTATCTCGTCTGGTTGGTATTATCTCGTGTGTTTTGGGATTTATTGAAGCTGCTTACCTGTTTTATGAAGATATTCCTCACTCAACTCACCACTTGTTTGATTTATACAGAAGCATGTTTTATGCAACTATTACATAAAATATAGGAAATAATTATGTCCTACAATCTCAGGACATTTGCCATTTTTAATATTTTTTGACAGGACACAACTGCCCAAAGACGGAATGTCCCTCGCAAAGTGGGACAGGTGGTAACCCTACTCCCACGCGGCAAGAAAAGCTGATGTAATGGCATCGGCTGCATGTTTTATACCCATGACGACCTGATGTCATGGAACAGGCGACACTATCTGACGCAGAAATCCCAAGACTCTGGTATTCAGGCCGACTGAGGGCTACCTGCAGGCAGATAAGCCAAGTGTGATGACTGAAACAGTGAAACACAAAGATCATCATCAGCCTCCTTCTTATTGGCCAATTGCCCATTCATTTCCTTTAACCAGAATGAGGGTTGACTGGAAAGCATGCAACTAGCAGTTCTTGGAGGACATTTCCTCGAAATGGCCTTGCTCCTCCCCTCGGAGTATAAGCAGTGATCTCTCTGGTCTCCACTAGGTAGACACAAAGGCCCAATATTTCCCCAAGTACATCCGAACTCCTTCCATCCCCATTTCACTTGTCTAATACATGCTTCCTTGAGCATTTGCTGAAATAAATTAAGTTACAACGTGTAATGGCTACCACCAGAATTCTTCTGCAGTCTGGCAGGTAGTGTAGAAGGTTAAGGGTATGAGGCATTAATGAGTGGTTACCTTTATGATGGGGTTTGATTCCCTCAGCTTGCATTAGGTTATTACATGACTTTGAGCAAGCCACTTAACCAGGCAGTTCCACTGGGTAAGAAGCTGAAAAAGGCACATACAAATCATAGCTCTATCCTTACGTGTGCATGCATGCATATGTACATATAAATAAATAAAATACACAAAGATCCATTACATATCAATATCCAATTCTAGCCATCCAACCCTCCAAAAGGCACTAAAGACAGACAGGGACACCGCATGTCTAACAAAAGACTGCAACTTATTATGCAATCCTAGAATCAGCTGCATGACAAATCTATCAATAGTAAGCTTTACTAAATGAAATTATGTAAAATGGACCATGTGGTCTTCCATTTCAAGGAGGAACTGAAAGACAAGACCTAAAATAGCTCTCAATTTACATCATCTGCTAGGGCTCAAAAGCCAACCATAACTTAACTTACCCCTTACAACAATTACTTTTTTTTTTTTTTTTTTTTATCACACATGTTCAATTTAACCACTTTATCACTGTTAAGGAAGATTTCTTCCATATGGAGTCTTTTTTTTATTCACTTTTGCTTACCTGCATAGTCTGAATGGGCACAAGGGCCCTTTTCAGCAGAGATCCAATTAGAAAAAACCCATAGACAAAAAACATAGTTACATCATAGATTTTGTGGATAGGCACATTTTACAGTAATGGCAACATATTTATTTACAGAGACTGCAATTATTTAACAGAGAGATTGAGTGATTTGTAAGTTATTATATGCATATTTTACAAAAAAGCAGACTTTTTGGTGATGCTGTAAGTTAGGGATAAATGTTTTGTAGGAAAGGATAATAAAGCAGAGATTAGGATTTGCACAGGAAAAGATGGAGTGGAAAAGGGGAACTGTAGAGTATGTGCTTGGGAAATAGATTCTGGAAGATGCAAAAGGTGAGACTAAGCTGAGGGAAAGCAAAGGGGGGAGTAACAGAGTCAGATGGTGTAGATGGTGCGAGCTGCCAAGATACAGCATTTAGGCACAGAAGAAACTGGAAGAAGCAGGTGTCAGGGAGTACAAGTTAGTGACTAATTACATGCAGGAAATTAAGGGAGAAATTACCTTGGAGGTTCTACACACTGTCATGTTTCAGAGTTATTTAGATGGGATTTAAATTGGGCTTTGAGATGTTTGGAGCTAATGATTTGGTGAAGCGATACAGGCATGGAATTCCATAGTGTGGCATTGTAACTTCCAAACAGTCACCGTAGGAGTTGTGAAAAAGAATTACAACTGTTGGGATCTATCTGAGATGTTTAAGTTGTGTACTGGATGATACCATTTAAGTAATGATGCCAGGAAAGACAAAATAAAGGATTGTGTGTGCTATTTTGAGCTGGATGTGTTTTAGATAGCCTTGGTGGGGGGGGGACTGTTCAGATTTCTCATTGCTGTGCAATGGTAGGCTCTTTGATAGACTGGAGGCAAATTTTCCAATTTTATTATAGGAAGTTTTCGAGCTGCATACTTTGCAGGTTAATGAAGATATCAGAGACAAAACAGGGAGGTTAGGATATAACTGGATTGCCAGGCTTGGTTAGTTAATTATGTTTTAGCTCTGTATAGCAGACTTCAATTCTTGTTTTCTATTGCTCATATGTTGGATGTGTGTATCAAATTTTAGGTGAGTAAGATAAGTCCAAGTAGTTCAGTGAAGTGCACCATCTTAATGGAAGTGCCACTGGATGATTTGATAAAGAGGGAGTATTGGTGAAGGGAGATAATTTTCGGGGAAAATATCATCAATGTGGTTTAGAATAAGGATAGAACCAGTACAGCCAGATTTCAATAGCTATAAAGACTTGTGTTAGTGTTTGTAGTCCAGAATGGATATGGGCAGAACACAACTGTGGAATCATCTGATTAGTGAGGAATGGCTTAGAGAGGCTGGTATATTGTTTAATATATTAAAAAAGAGTGAGCCTAGGAAGCAGCCTTGAGTGAAACCTACTGAGGTAAAAGTTATGAAGGAGGTGGCGACTTACTGCAATTTGGAACTCTGGGTTCTACTTGAAAGGTAGGACTAGAAACATTGGAGAGTTGTAGTGTAACAAACCTATATGCGAGAGTTGAAACAAAAGTATAAGATGCAAATGTGTGTCAAAGGCTTTAGACAAGTCCAAGAAAACTGATGACAAAATTGTGTGTGAGCGCAAGCGCGCACGTGTGGATGGTATTCAGGGGAGACAGCAAGGCAGTGTTTTGTGTGTGTGTGTGTGTGTGTGGATGGTATTCAGGAGACACAGCAAGGCAGTGTTGGTACTATGGTAAGACTGAACACTGTTGGGATAGTGAAAGGAAGTTGTGGTTTAGTAGGTGCTTTAGGAGTTGAGAATGGATGTGGCTAGTGAAAGGAAGTTGTGGTTTAGTAGGTGTTTTAGGAGTTGAGAATGGATGTACTTTTATCCTAGTTTTGTCAAATTGCTACTGGTCTAAATTTAGTGATGTCATGAGAGGTACCTCCATTATGTAGGGGCTTAATGTAGGAGTGTTTCCAGGTGGAGGGGCATTGTGACTCCTGGAAGGATTCAATTAGAACAGAGATGGGGGTAGGCAATGATGTCTAAGCCTAGTTTGAGATATTCCAATGGGAGATTAGATTAGTGGCAGGTGTAGTTATTTTCTTTTTCTTTTTTTTTTTTTTTTTACAGTTGAGGTAGGAACAAGTTTAAAGTTAAGAGTGAACAGATTGGTATTGGGGTTAAGTAACGCAGAAGTAAAGGAATTCTGACTAGCTTTGTTAAGGAATGGAGCAAATCTGAAGAAATGCAATTTAAAAGTACAGATGTTTTAAATCCAATTATGATGTCAAGAGGATTTGGTTGTGATGGTGTGTCAGATTTAAGAAGCTGTGAGATTATTGCCCAGAACTGTTTTGGTGACTTGAGCGTTTCTTAAAGATTTTTTCCCTATGATAACCTGAGTTTTAGTTTAATTACAGAGGAAAGAGCACTATTGGAGATTACTGGTCTTGTTAGCTTGCCACATTTTCCAGGCATTGTCTCCGTTTCATTAGCTGTTTAGTGGGAAGGAAAGCCATGGAGCACATGTAACTTTGACTCTGTCCTAGTGAGAGTGTGATGGTTATGAATATTTAAGAAAGTGGTGTTAAAGGTGAGGAAAGCATACCTTGGGGAAGTTTCTTTAGGCCACTCCAGCTGAAGACATGCATGGAAAAACTCAGGACTAAACATAGACGTATTTCTGACTGTGGTGTATTTTATGGGTTTGGATAGTATGGCTAGGGAGTGAAAAAGAAGTTATGTACTTACCATAACGTTCCATCTGAGTAGGTAACTTCATTTGTCAGCAACCTGTGGGTATCGGATCCGAACCTGATCCGAGCCGGCAGCTTTATTCAGCTAAGATCCAAGCTCCAAGCTCCTCCCTCTTACCCATAACCCCCTGCCATCCTCCTCAGTCCTCAGATCGAGTTTGCTTAGCCTTATAATCTACTACAATCAAGATCAACTAAACTTCCTAACCTGATGTTATCTGGTACAGAGAACACAAGGTCCTAAAAAGATGAGCTACAGGTTAGGGGGACGGAGGGTGGGTTGTTTGCTGACAAATGAAGTTACCTACTCAGATGGAACGTTATGGTAAGTACATAACTTCTTTACCTGAAGTAGTTAACTTCATTTGTTCATCAACCTGTGGGACAGAGTCCCCAGCTACCTAAACTCGGGAGGTCCTCATGGAAGAATATTCCAGAGCACTACAGAGCCATAGGACACCCTTCCTCTGGAAATTAAATCCAGCTTGTAATGTGTAATAAAGGTATGGGATGAAGCCCAAGTGGCTGCAGAACAAATATCATCCGACACCCTGGACCAAAAGGCTGCAGAAGTTGAAATCGATGGAGTAGAATGGGTGTGAACTCTGACAGGTTATGGTCGGCCAGAACTCTTATATGCAAGAAGTATACATTGTGAAATCCATGTGGACAATGTAGCTTTTGACACAAGTTTACCCAAAAAGGGTTTCGCAAAGGATACAAGGAGTTGCTCAGATTTTCTATGACCAGCAGTCCTGTGTAAATAGAACCTCAATTGTCTGTGCACATCTAAAGAGTGTAATTTGTATTCACCTTTGTTTTCATAATTTGGGAAAAACACTGGCAAATTGATAAATTGATTAATGTTGGACTCAAAGGCGACTTTAGGTAAGGAGGAGGGATTGGTCCTGAGGGAAACTCTATCTTTATAGAAGACCAGATATGGAGGTTTGGCGCAAAGGGCTTGAAGCTCTGAAACCCTTCTGGCCGAAGTGATGGCAATGAGAAAGGCCGTCTTCCAAGATAAGTATTTAAGATCCACCAAAGCTGCAGGTTCAAAGGGGGGGGGGGGCAGTAAGAGCTTGAAGAACAAGGGTTAAATCCCACGGAGGGACTGCATCCTTCACAGGAGGCCTTAACAGGAAAGTTCCCTTAACGAAAGTTTTGCAGATCTGGAAGAAGCTAATGAACAGAGATCACTTCCCACATGAAAGTGTGAAATTGCTGCTAATTGGACTTTGACGGTGGAGGAGCTGGCACCTTGATCGAATAGGTGTGACAAAAACTCTAATACAGCTGGTATCGGGGCTGTAAAGGGGTCCATATGTCTATGTTCCGCCTAGATCGAAAAACGTTTCCATTTGCTCTTATAGACCTTCCTGGTAGAAGGTTTATGATGGCTACTACAATAGCTTTGACAGAAGAGGAGTCCTAGCTATGACTGGAACTGGATCAACCAAGCTGTGAGCTTGAGATTGTCCAGGTTTGGAGTTGTCAATTCCAGGGGGTGAGAAATCAGATCCAGAGTGGGATCCAGAATCCATGGAGGATTGACCAGATGAGAACATAGGCAAGGGAACCACGTTTGACGAGGCCAGAATGGGGCTATGAGGATCACTCTGCTCCTCAACCGACAAGCTTTCTGCAAGAATCTTACCATGAGGGGAAGAGGTGGATAAGCATAAAGTAGACCGGATGGCCAAGCATGGACTAGAGCGTCTCTGGGGGATTCCCCTGGTGGAGGAAGTAGAGCAAAGTACTCGCTGCACTTTGCGTTCGAAGGCGACGCGAAAAGATCGCAGCAAGGTTGACCCCACTTGAGGAAGATCTGCTTCACTACTCTCGGGTTCAGAGACCACTTGTAAGGTGAGAGGATGGTTCGACTCAGCTTGTCCGCCAAAATGTTGAACCGACCCAGAATGTGCATTGCTATGAGAAAGCGGTTGGTGGAGATCAGCCATTCCCAAACTCTCATGGCCTCTCAACACAGCGGATAGGATCTGGTTCCCCCCTGTTTGTTGATATACCAGACTACAGACATGTTTGTCTGACTGAATCGCAATTGTCCCTGAGGGAAGAAGGGCCTGGAGTGCTTGCAACGCTAACAGCACTGCCTTCATCTCTAGGACATTGATGTGCAACAAAGTCTCTGAGTGTGTCCACGTGCCTTGGACGGTTCTGCCCATGCAGTGCCCTCCCCAGCCGAGGCAAGAAGCATCCGTGGTCACCGTGGCTTGGCGTGGGGTCATAGAAAAAGGACACCCTTCCCGGAGATCCGAGGATTGGATCCACCAGAGTAGGGACCTCTTGCAAACACTGCTGAGGGGAATAGTCATACTTAGTGGATGTTGCAGGATAGACCATTGGACCTGCAATGTCCATTGCAGGACCCTCATGTTTAAATGAGCAAATGGTGAAAGATTGATGGCAGCCGCCATGGAACCTAGTGCCCTCAGGACCAATTCCACTGGGGGGCCCAGGGATTGTAGGAGAGCCATCACATGGAATGTCAAGGTTAGAAGCCTGTCCGGAGTTAGAAAGGCTTTCAAGAGGTTTGTATCTATCCTGGCTCCTATGAAATCTAAGGTCTGAGTTGGCTGAAGGGAGGATTTCTTGAGATTGATAGAAATTCCCAGATAAGAGGCCAAGTGAAGGAAGTAATTCCTGGCTGAACAGAGTAGATGCCTGTTGGGGGTGGTCATCTAGGTACGGAAAGACTTGTATCCCCTTAAGTCTCAGGTGAGCCGCTACAACTGCCATCACTTTGGTGAACACCCTGGGGGCTGTGGTGAGACCAAAGGGAAGGACCCTGAACTGATAGTGACTGGCTCCCAGCCGGAAGCGGAGAAACCTCCTGGATCGTCTGTCCATTAAAATGTGGTAGTACGCATGCTTGAGGTCTACAGAGCACATCCAGTCGTTCTCCTGTAGGAGTGGGAGAATGGATTGAATGGTGACCATCCAGAATTTTTCTTTGGCGACCGCTAGGTTCAGAAGGGACAGGTTGAGGATTGGTCTTAGTCCCCCATCTTTTTTGGCACCAAAAAGAACCTGGAGTAGAAGCCTGATTCGGACTGGTCTTGGGGGACGGGCTGGATTGCTCTTTTTTCTAGCAGCTGCTTTATTTCTGCGGCTGCTGCCTCCCTTTGATTGGGTGGGACATCGGAGAGGCTCCGGCGTCTGAGAGGATGATTCAGAAAAGGGATAGTGTAACCTCTGGATAGGATTCGAAGCATACAACGATCCATTGTAATGGACTCCCAAACTGCTAGGTGCCTCGAGAAGCGCCCCCCGACTGCCTCAAGAGTGGAGCAGTTGGGTAACCCCTCAGGGTTGCTGCGCGGGCCGATCCAAAAAGGGTTCTCTCGACCCGAAATTCTTCGGACCCCCTCTGCCTTTGGGCTGGCGTCCACCCTGTCCTCCTATGCCTCTGAAGGACGAGGGGTCCAGAGCGAAACGGGACACTTGAGATTTCCAGAACCGCATCTTCTTTTGTCCCCTTTGGTTCCTGGAGAAGGACCTTTGGGGAGCTGAGAAGAGGATTCCGATGGCAGACGTCTTCCCGTCTTTCTTGCTCTGGACCAGCATGTCGCGGACGGTCTTGCCAAACAGCGAAGAGCCGTCAAAAGGGACATTTTCGAAGGACGCCTTGAAGGGTTTCGCAAAGTCGCAGAGGCGGAGCCAGGCATGCTGCCGTAAGACAATGCCTGCTTCGCTAGCTCTAGCGGCTCCTTCCGTGGCATGGGAAAGGAGACGCATAGAAGTGTTCGAAATGGACTTAAGAGTGGCCATTCGGGCTGAGAATACTTTCTTATCCTCAGCCGACATGGACTCTGGGGGCAACTCTGCGTATTCCTTGATAAGATCCCGCTGGAGTCGTATGACATGTGCCATGTAGTTCAGCGATCTTACAGAGAAGGTGGCTGAAGCAAACATCCGCTTCCCTAAGCGGTCCATTGTCCGAGACTCCCTGTCGGGAGGATGGACCGAGGAACTCTCCTGGGCCAGTTCCTTCTTGGTGGCAGCTGCCACCAACATGGCATCTACTTACCGTCCTGTCTGTGGGTGGGCTAAGAATTTTGTCAGGTCTCTTTGGTATGGGCTGCACAGTGTCTGGTTCCTTCCATGCCCTGATAGTAATCAAATCTACCAGGGGATCGGTGGGAGAGGACACCCAAGAGGTAGATGGGCCTGCGTCAAATGCCTCCAGAAACACAAACTCATCTGAGAAAGGCTTTTGGGCTGACCACCCCCCCTCTAATACGAAGCATTTCCATAATGTCTCCGAAGGAAACGTCCTCGGGGGGTGACCTTGGGGAACCTTCCCCTTCCTCTAAGTCCGTGTCCTCTGTCAGGGACTCAGGTGAGTCCAAGTGCCTCCTCTTGCACTTACATTTGTGAGGAACCTCCTCGGGGGGGGGGGGGGGCTGTCTGAGGATGCCTCACCAACCACATCCTGTTCCTCTAAGGGAACCATCTGGGATGTAGGCGCAGGCTGTCCCTGGGGCTGGGTGATGGAAGGTAGGCTCGTCTGAGAGGAAGTGATGGGTGGAACCGCAGCAGGAGCCTGGGGCCTCAAGTCCCTCGACAAAACCCTCTCCACAACATCGAACCCTGAAGGAGAACTGCTCTCTCTAAGCTCTGAGAGCAGCCCCTTCAGATCCGAGGTGCGGACCGGAGCTGGCACCGATGCATTCGGATGCGAAGGGCCAGTGTGCTCCAACCGAGACGGAGCCAAAGACACACTAACACCTCCAGATCCGAAGCTCTGCTCAAGGCTACGAGAGCTCGGATCCGAAAACGGACCCAATAAGCTCGAGGGTACGGTCATAGCCGAAGAAAGGAGTACTATCGGCGCAGAGCCTCCCCCGGCTCCGATGCTGCCTGGATCTGACGGCTCCAAACCCCGGAAGTGGGTTGGAGAAGGAGCAATCGGGGCGAAAAAGGGGGTTGAGCTCCCCCCGGGGGGGGGGGGGGAGGAGGCAGGATCGCTCCCATCTGCAGTTGGGCCTGGAGAAACCTACGCATCATCCGGTCCATATCTGCATCTGACAAGCTTCTTGTAGACCTTGACGAGGCCACGGAGGCAGGCCTGGAGTGATGCCTCAAAGACCTCAAAGGCGACTGGGTCTTCATCCTCTTCCGGCCCCGGGGAAAAACGGGGAGAATGGAGCCGGGAAGGAGAAGGCCCGGAGGCCCTAGGAGAGACTAACTGCTTCGCTGGCGGAGCCAAAGAGGACGCTTCGGCTCGCCACTTGTGGTGCCTGTCCTTTTTTCTCTCCCTCCTAGATTCCCTCTCCTCCTGAGCCTCAGTGGTACAGTGAGTCCCGGCCAGGGGAGCAGGGATGGCGGGCGGAACTGCTGCGGTAGCAGCTGGTGCCGCCGAGGGAGAAGAGGACGAAGCCGAGTCCGGGGGGAGAAGTCCTGCCAGAATCAGCTTCGACCTCCTAACCCTCAAATCCCTGGGGTTGAAGGCTGAACAAATAGTGCAGCCCAAAGAAAGGTGGGTCAACCCCAAGGCAGATAACACACAGAGTGTGGCCATCTGCCGGGGATAGCTTATGGCCACACTCGGTCCATTTAGAGAAGAAAGTTTTAGGGGCCTCGGCCATAATTGTAAAAAGGGCCTAACCCAAAAACACCTTCACACACACACACACGGGAAGAGGGAGACTAGTAAACTGGGAAAATATAAAGATTTAACACAAAAACTTGGCTAAAACAACTACAAAAGGGAACAATGCTCACTCGTTAACAATTAAACTAAAACTAGGTAAAAAACAGAGGAAATTTTCTTCAAAAACTCACAAAACCCTATGCCTGGAACTCGTTCTAGTTGCTTGAATAAGCCGCGGCAAAAGAGATCTGGGGACGGAGGAGGATGGCAGGGGGTTATGGGTAAGAGGGAGGAGCTTGGAGCTCAGATCTTAGCTGAATAAAGCTGCTGGCTCGGATCCGATTCAGATCAGGTACCCACAGGTCGATGAACAAATTAAGTTAACTACTTCAGATTAGGGAAAATATGAGTATGGTTGCATTATATCAGGTAATGCGCAATAATGGGTTATACTGTTAGCTTATGTGGTCAAAATTCAGTCTAAGGTAGAATGGGTGGTTGATGCTTTATTATATCTAGTAGGGGTTTAAAATCAGTTGAGCAACATTATATAGGTGTATCCAGGGCTGGACTGTAGGTTTTACGGAGCCTGTCCAGTTTATGTCAACATCCCTTAGGAGATAAATGTTTCTAGAGTTACATTACAGGAAGACCATGACAGTATATCTTTTAGTATGCAAGTCTTGCTGGTATTGCTAGAAGGGATGTATAGTGCTACTGCACAAATGGACTTTGCTTTGTTTCTCTGAAGTACTGAAACCAGGATTTCAGCTTTTGAGAATGACGGAATGGGTATGGCAGTATTTAAAAGTTATGGAGTATATCTATACCTCTTTTGATGACTGGTATGTTATATTGTGGTGGAAGAATTTCATTGGATATGACTGTGGGTTTTAACCAGATTTCAGTTAAAATTAGCACCTCATGGCTGCAAGTTTTGATCCCAAGCATGCAAGTGGAGGTTTTGGTGCATATAATTTGGATATTTAGGTTAAACAGTTTTACAGCAGTTTCTGGGAGAGTTTTTGTTATGTGAGTTTGTGTATGCCATGAGGGGCAGTTGTTAATTTATGAGAAAGAGTTGGGCCCTCGGTTGGAACAGACACTTCCACTGAGGACTGTGGGATAAAATACAATTGTGCAAGTCCTACTTACCTGTAACAGTAAGTGTTCAAATTTCACACTGCTTCAATGGCATATGGGTTCTGTACATGCACAAACCCACAATGGTAGTTTTCCAGAGCTCAGAATTCCCTCATCTGACTCTCTTTGATAAGGAATTGGCTAAGCCTCTCCCATCAGGGGAAGCCTAACCCTCTGTCACAGAATGTCAGTTACTCAAGCATTTGGTGCTAAGGACAACGAACCAAGAAGGACCAGTAGCAAAAAGTGCCTGAAACCAACCAGTTCACACTATAAAACACCAACACAGACAACCAAAGCCAGATATCAACACAACAAGGTTCGATACCATCAACTTAAGGGGGGTGGTGGGTGCTGCCACTGAGGCAGTATGAAAGTTGAATATCTACTGTAGGACTTGTGCAACTGTACTATGTTTATCATTCACACTGCCTAATTGGTATATAGGTAGAGTTCACAAAGTTTACCCTACATGTAAGGAAGAAGGATAAATATCCAGGAGCGCCTGGAGAATGGTCCTCATAAAGCCTGCTCTGGAACTTAAAAATCCAGTTTGTAGTGCTTTGTAAACATATGAAAAGAGGACCAAGTTTCTGCATCTAGAATGCTGCTAGAGTCCACTCTTTTCCAATATGCTAACCAAAGATAAGGCCCCAGTGGAATGTTCCTTAATCTTGCCTAGAATAGATTTACCATGGTGGAAGTAACAAAGAAATAGCAGAGAAGAAACAATGAGTAATCATTTGCTTAGAGGCATTTTGAAAATTATTTGCCCCAGCATAGGAAATAAGCAGCTGTTCAGCTTTCTCAAAGGGCTTAGTTCTGTCAATGTAGTACCTGAGCTGCCTGTGCACATACAAGGTATACATAATTTCTTTTTTAATCTTCCTTGTTTTTAGTTTCAGAAAAGAAAACTGGGGGACTTATGGACCGACTCATGGCAAATTCAGAAATAACTTCTGGCATGAAAGAAGGATTAGTGCATAAATCAACCCTGTCCTTGTAGAAAACTGGATAAGGTTGGCCACCATGAGAACCTGCAGCTCAGAGTCTTACTCATCTTGCAGATGTCAGAGCAATAAGCAGATGTTTTCCAAGTGAAGCTCAAAACAACTTCAAATGCAGAATCAGAAGGAGATAAGGTCAAGTTTTCAAGAACAAAGTGGAGATTCCAACCAGAAGGAGTTTGCTTTCCAGAAGATCTCAACTGAAACGGTCCATTCATAAACTGATCACAAAAAGAGGTGAAATAGAGGGCTCCCTGGGCACACAAGCTGAGATAACCATCGCAAAATACACCTTGATAGATGAGAAAGATAAGCCATCACGGAGTAGCTCACATAAGAATTTCAAAACCAGAGGTAGACACCATACTGGGCACACTGATATTGATTAGGCACCATGTAGAAAACCTCTTCCATTTGTAATCACAAGATTTTCTAGTTGCAGGTTTTCTTAACTCTTTTTGCAAATCCTCATGAAACAAGTGCCCAAAAGGTATCAGGATAGAATCATCCAGGCTGTGTGCCCTTGACACTGTGTGAGAAGATCCAGTGTGTAAGGAGGCTTGTAGTAATTGCCCCTGGCCAATTCCATTAAAAGGAAGAAGCAAATTTGCCTGGCCCAAAAGGGGGTCACCACAATGACCCTTGGTAATTCTGAATTTTCAGAAGTACATTGGGCACTGGTAGAAAGTAGTAATGCATAAAGGAACATTCCCATCCAATGGAAGAATGCTTCTGTCCTCCAAGCAAGGAGGTCTCAAACAAAATTTTTGAACTGTTTGAAAGGAGGTGAACAGATCTATTTCAAGTGTTTCCCACATCTGGAACAAATCCAAGCAGACCTGTGAAGGTCTGTCCAGGATCTGCTTAGTACCTCGCTATGTCTTGCTCTGATGGGATGTTATGAGGCTTGAAGTGTCAATGTTGTACGGCTAGCTCCCAGGCAATCCTTGCCAACCAGTAAAGACAGTATGCCTCCCTTGTTTGTTCAGGTACCACATGGCTGTGCTGTCATCTGTGGTCAATAAAAGGAGACATGGAAATCATAAGTGGTGAAGAACGGTCTGAATCACTATCATTTTTCTGACATCTGTATGCTTTGCAGCATCTGAAGAACTCCATTCATCTTGTATTTGAACTCCCCTGTATACTGTTCCTCATGCAAAATCTGATGAGTTTGTCTGGTCTGGACTGAGAGACATCCGATCCCCCACCAGTGCAACATTCATTTCTCAAAATTCAGCACTAGTACCTAGAACTCCAAGGGAAGCAGTTGCTGGCCCCAACATTTTAAGTACCACTGAATCTTTCTTAGTTGGCATCTGGCCTGTAGTGTCATAAGGATCGTTAATGTCATTATGCCTAGAATTTTGAGAAACTCTCATCCAGAGGTAGCTTCTTGAAGACAGAAATTCCTGAAAATGTTCTCTACAGTCAAAACTGTCTCCTGGTATAAAAAGTATACTTTTTCCTTTGTCCATCATACACTTCAGAAAAGCAGTCCTTAATTGGGGTAATTAGGACATTTATACATTCAACTTGAAGTTAATAGCAATTGGCAGGTGATAAGCATCCTTCAGATGTAATATCCCCATGAAACAGTGTCCTGGGAGAAGGGGTAAAACCATCTTACAGGGTAAGTATTTTGGGTAGTTTCAGAAAGGTATTTAGTTACGCCAAATCTAATGCCAATCCCCATGATAGCTCCTCTTTGGGTACCAAAAGATTCTGGTGCAAAATTATTTTCTTTTTTGTGGTGCAGGGAGCTAGTACTACAACCCCTGTATACACCTTGGAAAGGGGTAGCAGAGAGAACAGACATGTGTGGTCTGTGGGATGCAGGAGATGGGGGGGGGACCTGAAGGCAGGAGGATTTTCTGTCCACGCCCAAGAGTATCCGGACTGAATTATTCTCAGTACTTACTTGTCTGAGACTTATTTGTAACCAGGCTGCTGGGTTGAGCTAAAGCCTTGAGGTAGATGAACTGGGAGGAGGGATAGGAGGGAAGGAAAGTACAGTTGTTTACACTTACCAAAAATGTAGATGCTCGAGTGTATTCACTGTTGCAGCCATCACACTTGGATTATCTGCCTGCAGGTAGCCCTCAGAATACCAGTCTTGGGATTTCTGCATCGGATGCTGTCGCCTCTTCCATGACGTCAGGGGTATAAAACATGCAGCCGATGCCATTACATCAATTTTTTTCCCCTAGATGTCAGGAACCCCCAAAACAGGAAGCTACTACATGGTGTGGAACACCTCCAGTAAAAAGTAAATACCCCTGCCATAAAAGATGGCCATAAAGAGGATAGGTAAAAAAGGATAAAGAAAGCCAGGGGGCTGGAGGGAGGGAAACCAAGACTGCAACAGTGAATACACTCGAACATCTACATTTATGGCAAGTGTACACAACTGTACTATGTTCTTCGTGTTTCACTGTTGCAGTCATCACACTTGGGTTGATTCCCAAAGCTAAGGAAGGGTGGAGGCAGTCAAGATATGTTGGGGCTGGCTAGCAGGCCTTGTAAGACTGTTGTAGCAAATCCAGCTCTGGATTTAGAAAAAATAAGTGGTAATGCTTGGTGAAGGTGTGTACAGAACTCCAGGTTGCAGCTTCCAGGATGTCCCTGGTGGGGACCCCCCAAAGAAATGCTGTAGAGGGTGAAGCAGCTCTAGTGGAATAAGTTCTGATCCCCAGAGGGGTAGGTTTTCTATGGTGCTTGTAGCAGAAATGGATGCAGTGTGGTATCCATTTGGAAATGGTTTGCTTCGAAATGGCATTGCCCTCTGCCCCTGTAGCAAAGCTGACTAGTAGCTGGTCAGATTTTCTGAAAGACTTAGCTGTGTTAAGGTAGAACCTGAGCTGTCTGGTCATGTTCAAGGAGTGCAGGATCCTTTCCCTTCTATTCTGCGGATTAGGGAAAAAGGTTGGCAAATGGATGGATTTGTTTAAAGCCACACTGGATACCACCTTGGGCATAAAGGAAGGGTTACTCCTGAGGGAAACCCTGTCAGCATGGAAAATAATAAGGGGCTCCATCGCCATTAGTGCCTGTAACTCAGACACTCTTCTTGCTGAAGTAATGCTAGAAGTAAGGCTGTTTTCCAAGAGAGGAATTTTAACTCTATTGAAGCAACAGGTTCAAAAGGGGGAAGTGTGAGCTTTTCCAGTACAAAGTTAAGGTCCCAGGCCGGGGTGGGAGCTCTCCTAGGGGGCCTTAAATTGTTAGCTCCTCTCAGGAACTGCTTGATGAGAGGGTGAGAAAAAAGAGGAGACTCTGTATTACAATGAGCTGAGATGGCAGAGGCATGAATCTTAATGGATGAGAAGGACAGGCCTCTGTGGAGCAGCTCTGCTAGGTAATCAAGGATTTGAGGTAAGTTGGGCACAGCTGTGTCCTTTCCTTGAGACGGACTCCAAGAACAATATCTTTTCCACTTTTCAGCACAGGATTTCCTAGTACTAGGCCTTCTGGCCTCAAGGATAATATCCAGCACCTGTTTGCTGAGGGATGCTGGTGGTGTATTCATGGGATAAGCCAAGCTGCAAGGTTTAGGGTTTGCAGCTGTGGATGCAAAATATGTCCCTCCTGCTGAGACAGCAGGGAAGGTGTCTGATGTAAGTATCAGGGTGGGACTGCTGTCAGACTTCACAGGAGTGGGTACTAGTGCTGGCATGGTCAGTCTGGTGCAATAAGGATTGCCTTTGGCCTGTCCTGTTTGATCTTGAGTAGTACGTTTGAGAGGAGGGGCAGAGGAGGAAAGGCATAAATTGAAAGGTTTTCCCATGTAAAGGATAGGGCTTCCACCTTCTAGGCTCTGCTGTGAGGGTTCCTGGTGCAAAATTTGTTCAATTGGTGGTTTTGGGGGGAGGCAAAAAGGTCCACCTCCGGAGTTCCCCACCTCTGGGTTAGAAGTTTGAATGAGTTGGGTTCCAGTTTCCACTCGTGAGGGTCCAGTAGATTTTTGCTTAAGTCGTCTGCCAGTGAATTTTGCTTGCCTGGCAGGAATTGAGCTTGCAGGTGCACTTGTGCTCAAGGCTGTGTTCCACAGAGCCATGGCAAATCTGTAGAGTGGGTAAGAAAGGGTCCCACCCTGCTTGTTTATGCACCACATACCTGTGGTGTTGCCTGTCTTTATCAGGAGCTGTCCTGGAAGGATAAGGTATTTGAAGACTGTCAGAGCATTCTGTACAGCTAGCATCTCTTTTTGATTGATATGCAGGGGAATTTGTTCTGGGCTCCATTTGCCTTGATTGCATTTGCCTGCCAGGTGAGCCCCCCATGCATAGTCTGATGCGTCTGTTGTCAGGGTTTGGGTGGCGAGGGGAGGATTGAAAGGAAGTCCCTTGTTGTGGTTGCATGCTTCTGTCCACCAAAGGAACAATGCCCTTAGACAAGGTATGATAGGAATCACGGTTTCCAAGTCCTGAGAATGTTGACACCAGAGACTTTTTAAGTACCACTGAAGTTTCCTCATATGCAGTCTTGCATACGGAATTAGCAGAATGCATGAGGCCATGAACCCTAGGCCTTGCAGTATTTTTCTTGCAGATAGCTGGGTTTTGTTGGCCATTAGTTTGAAACAGTTTGTCAGATGGACCTGCTTTTCTGGAGTGAGGAATGCCATCTAAGAAGTTGTGTTCAAGCTTGCGCCCAGGAATACAATTTATTGGCTGGGCACCAGTTGTGATTTATTTTCGTTGATGGTGTATCCCACTGAAGTTAGAAGTCTTTTTACAAATGCCAGGTGCTGAAGTAGCAATTCCTGACTGTCCGCCTGAATCAGGCAATCGTCCAAGTATGGGTAGATTTGAATATTTCTCTGCCTGCAGTATGCAATGACTGGAGCCAGGCATTTTGTGAATACTCTGGGTGCAGTAGATAAGCCAAAGGGAAGTGCAGAGAACTGATAGTGCATAGAGCCTGCTCTGAAACGTAGATATTTCCTGCAAGACTCCCTTCTGGGGATGTGCAGATAAAGCTTCTTTTAAGTCTAGGGAGACTAACCAGGCATCCTTGGCTAGCATAGGAAGACGCTGTTGCAGTTTAAGCATTTTGAATTTTGGGACCACCAGAAAGGTGTTGAGAATCAATAGATCCAGGATAAGGTGCCAAGAGGTCTCTTTTATGGGCACCAGAAACAGTCTGGAGCAGAAACCCTGTCCCCTTTGTTCTATGGAACAGGCTGAATGGCCCTGATATGGAGAAGGGAAAGTAATTGCTTTTGAGCCTCTGCCCACTGGTTTGGAGGAAGGTCTGAAAACCTGCTTGGTGCTGGCAGTGAGTGGAAGTAGAATCTGCATCCCTGGGATACAATGTTTAGAACCCATCGGTCCTGAGTAATGGACATCCAGTTTTTTGCATGAAGGGCAAGTTTTCCTCCTAGGGGCGCAAGTACTTGGGCATGGCTGGGAAGGATAATTGGAAAGTCATTGCGAACTTTTTCCATAAGGGGATGGCTTACCACTCCCTCGTTTTGAGGTGGATACACTCCATTGTTTAGATCTCTGGATACCCTGAGACTGTAGTCTTGGTGGTCTGTTTCCCCAGGGTTTGGACTGAGAAGGCCTGAGAGGGACTGGAAAGGACCAGTTTTTTTGAAGGCCAATGCCTACTGAATCTAGGTGGCTGCACCTATAAGAAATCCTTGACTGTTTGCATAGATTTAGCTTTTTCTTCCATCTTTTTAAGAAGAACTTCTGCTTTTGTGCCAAACAAACGCTCCTGATTTAATGGAGCATCTAGTAATTTTGCTTTGACATGGTCAGGCAAGACTTGTTCTTTTAGCCAAGCATGCCTTCTCAGTACAGACCCAGTGACAGCAGCTCTGCAAGATGCTTCTAAGGCATCAAACCCACACTGCAAATTATGTTTACTAACTAGGTTTGCAGAATGCATTAACTCTTGTAAATCTTTATTTTCTGCACAATCTGGAAGTAACACCATTTTTTGTTTAATTAGTTCCATAATATGTTGCTGGTACTTCAACATGTGAAACTGGCAATTCAAAGCCCTGATGGCAAGAGTTGCAGAGGTATATACCTTCTTACCCCATCTGTCTAAAGCTCTAGAATCCCTGTCTGAAGGTGTAGAGTTTTTGGCTATAGTAGCCTCAATGCCTGTAGGTCCCTGGGAAATGGTCTCTGGATCCGCAGTAGGATTCTTAGAGAGAAATTTGTGTGAATCAGATACTCTGTAGTACTTGTCAGGTTTTCTAGAAACTGGTAGTAAGGTGTCAGGAGTAAGACTGGACTAAGAAGATATCGTCTACAATATCCAAGACAGGGGGTATAAGCTAGAGGCCTGTGCTGAGGCAAATCTAAAAATTCAGAGTCTCTTTTTGGACTGAGGATAGTCATGGCATTCCCAGCGGAAATGCTCTCAAGATATGCAAGGTTTCACCAAGAGAGAAATTCTCTGGAGGGGAGGCAGAGGGAATGGATTCCTCTGCATCTGAGTCCTCATAGGTAGATAAGGGTATGTCCTGGTAATCAGAAGGGTCAGAGTCATCAGACTCCTGGTCTGTAGAATCAGAAGGAAATTAAATTCTTTGTCTTTTGGCAGGGGAAAGCTGGCTTCCCCTAATTAGAGTAATAAGGTCTTCAGCCATTCTAAGCATTTGGTTTTGTGGCATGGGAGGATGAGCATACGCTTTGGCCGTCCATTTTCTAGGTGTAGTGCGAACTCTGGGCCTGAGAAGCTCGGTAGTTTTAGTAGGAAATGAAGTTGTCGGTTTAATATGAATATCGGTAGGTCAGAATACACCCTCAGAAGCCGGTGCCTGCACAGTGGCTCTGGACACATCCAAGGTAGAGACATCCGCAGGTTCCATAGTCGAAGAAGCATTTCGCGGCATACCGAATGGGTCTCAGCAGAGGCCTTCAAATGTGTAGAAACGGGCATCAGGGGCTGCAAAGGTGCCTCACTGAGTACCGGCAGACTGACAACAAACTTAAAAGCGTTGCCGGCAGTTTTTGACCTATGCAGTCTGTCTCTGTCTTTGTTCTTTTTCGGAAGATCGGTAGTCGGATGGCTTACCGAAGCCATTTCGGAATACGGAGAACATGAGCGAAAGAATTTAGCTACAAAAATAGCCCGACGGTGAATGGTTCGGGCATTAAACAAGGC
The DNA here is from genome assembly GCF_019279795.1 of Protopterus annectens. NCBI lineage: Eukaryota > Metazoa > Chordata > Ceratodontiformes > Protopteridae > Protopterus > Protopterus annectens. The sequence continues at coordinate 1,141,116,527 of NC_056741.1, read as the reverse complement.
ACAAAACTGACAGCTAGGGACGTCGTGGTCTGAGCCTAAACAGGTGATGCAGTAAGAATGAAAATCTCTGTGAAGTATTTGCTTTCCACAGGCAAGACAATCATTCATTTTTTCTGACATCGGTTAGAGCAAGAAAAAATCCCCAACAGGATACTTAGCTTTAGAAAACTTCAGGTCTGAAACTCGAAAAAATGAAAATTTCAGGTAGCGGCTGACCGGCACTTGCGAACTGCTTCCGCTTCGGACTCCTTCTCGGCAAGAAAGACTGATGTAATGGTGTCGGTTGCATGTTTTATACCTGTGACGACCTGACGTCATGGAAGAGGCAACAGCATCTGTCGCAGAAATCCCAAGACTCTGGTATTTGGGCCAACTGTAGGCTACCTGCAGCCAGATAACCCAAGTGTGATGACTGCAACAGTGAAACACGAAGAACATCAATATGACCAGAGTCTTGCAATAGTTATTCTTTAGTGGGGGAAATATTTTTTGGGAAAGGAACCCCCCCTTTTTCTATTTCCTCATGGAACCCTGACTCTTGTTAGGCTGGGATGTTTGTTTGCTCTGCCCTTTGAAGTTAAATGCCTTGTTAGGGGATAATCTGGGAATATGAAATATTCTAGACATTCCATGCATCAATTTACCTCTATCATCCAACTATCTGAGAATCTGGGTAGCAGCAGAATTAAAAACAAATTCAGAATATAAAGGAGCATTCAAAATCTCATGTTTTAAATCATCAGAAAAATTCTGGTTATGTAACCAAGGAGACCTCAATACAACAGAAAGGGCTGCATTTCTAGAAATAGTGTCCACACCTCCCAAGACACTCCTCAAAGCTTACTTGAAACCAGAGTCACATTAGAAACAGTTTCATTCATATAATACTTCTGTTCAGCAGGCAAAGACACAAAGTCACAATGCAAAATAAATTTTCACATGAAGCTCCGATGATTTAAAATTCTAACGACTAAATTACTAGACTGATGACATTTTTTTTCCTGGAAACTCTAACCACTTGCCAGTTTTATCTACCTAGGTTTAGAAGCAGTCAAGGCTCTCTTGGAGAATCCGCAGCTGGGTCAGCTGACAAAGGAGCAAAGAGATGTGCAAGATCAGAGTACACCCTGTATTTCCTCATAGCCTTTTTGGAACCTGGGTCACTAGGGTAAAGGGATTTTACAAGCAGTTTTATTAACATCTTTTAATGACAGCAGCAGGGAGGAACAACAAAAACATTTGGAGTCTCATCCTCAATCAGATCATAAACTCTGCCAGTCTCTGGAATAGCTTAGGATTGGTTCCAATCAAATACATTTCTAAACCTATACAGCATCCATGGAAAGGTGACAACCTGCTTGAGTTTTTGAACCTATTCACTTTCCAAAGAATCAGACTGGACAGACTCAGTCTTTCGCAACTGTCTGCAGGGGAGTACCTATCAAAATCAGTGGCATTAGACTGCTGTCTAGAGAATGTAGTCCCATAGTCATTCTGAATATGGGCATAGTCTCAGAGATTAGCCGACTGTAAAACACACTTAGCTACGGAAACATCAGCCCTAAACTTGGTAAACATCAGACTGCCTGTTGTGTGGCAAAGTTGGTTTCTTCTTGCTAGGAACTACACTAGAGTACAAAATATCCAAGGACACAGTATGTCTGGCAAGGGGTCTCTTACCTCAGACCTCTCTTGTACCTAAAGAGTTTGGCGCTCTCGTACCTGAACCAGGTACTGGAACAGCCCCAGTCCACAGGTGGATGTGATTGACCCCTGTACCACACACAGCTGCTGGCTCACACCAAAGAGTAATGGGAAAAAAGGTTAACAGTCTGTGGGCTGGCTTAAATACACAACAGATGAAGAAACTACAGGCTGAGTTTTTGCTGAGTGTTTTTTTTTTTTTTTTAACTGGAGTTGATTGAGGGATAGATGAATCAGGATCCATTAAGTCAGGGGGGGGAAACATCCACCAGAATAATACACTGATACTACAACAGCTGACTAAGGGCAACAATAATACAAAACAAACTATGTTCTCACACAGCAAAAGGAGCTTAACCGCATAAAATAAAGCAGAAATGGTTAAAATTGTGCTAAGCCTTATTCTACAATCTGCACAGTGCAGTAAGCAGCACACAGTACCAAGTAAAACCGGCGTGTTCAAATAGTGACAAGAATCAAAAATAAGCCCTTAAATGATGTAAACCTTTTAAAACAGATTAAATAAGTAATTACTTAAGAGATTCCCTTGTCAGAAATGAAAAAATCTCAACAAAAAATGCAAATAAAGTGATCTGCAGTAATATTACTGTCTAGCAATAAATGAGCATAGCAGTACTAAAGCGAAAGTTTTGTACTTACCACAACGATAGGTCAGTGCTTTATCATTTTCGTCTGGTTCAACATTTGGGCTGTCAGATCCGATTGAATTCGAAATCAGCACCTTCTTCCTGAGCTTTGGATGAAAGGCTCTGACTCCTCCCCTATCCATAACTTCCTCCTTACTAATTTACCTCGGAGTGAGTCTGCAGACTCTCGTGATCTCTTGTTTCATATGCAGGGGCAAACCCCAATCCTTGTATATAAAAGAAATGCAGTCTGAAAGCCATTTTGAAATTGTAAGTTTTGACACTTCTTCGCAATTTTATTTTAGAAAAAGACACAGTCTATCTGACTTTGATATCTTTGTAATGGTAGAACCAGAGTTGTCTGTGAAGATCTAGAGTATTTAACAAATGTTCACCCTTTGCTGAAAGAATTGGGGAAAAAGACAGGAAAATCAATAGACTTATTTAAATTTGCTTTGGAAGAAAAGGAAGATTGATTCTCACGGAAACTCTTGACTTTATGGAAAGTGAGGAAAGGTGGTCTCCATGACAGCTCTTGTAATTCAGAAATTCGTTTAGCGGATGCAACTGTAATCAGAAAAATGGTTGTCCAACAGACACACTGAAGATCCACTGATGCTGCTGGTTCAAAGGGTTTCTGAGCTAATGACTGAAACACGATTGTGACATCCCATGGGGAAATTGGGTCCCTAGCTGGTGGTATCAAGAAAGAAAGCTCCTTTGAGAAAGGTTTGTAGATTCTAAGAGAAGCAAGAGAGTCATTATAATCAGGTCTGGAGATTCTGAGAGAAGCAAAAGTCATCATAATTAGATATAACAGCCATTTGCACTTTGATGGTAAAAAAAAAAAAGGGGATCCCTTGGTGAAATGTCTGAAAAGAAAATGTGATATTGGTGGAAAAGGGACAGAAAAGGGGGTCCAATCCCTACAATGAGGCCCAGACAGAAAATCCACTCCACTAACTTTTATAAATCTTTTTGGTTGACTGTTTTTGTGAAGAAATAATGTGAATCACCGGAGAGGAAAGTCTGTCACGTCTGGCTAGCGTTAAAACTGGAAAAAGCATGCTGTTAACTTTAGAACTTGTAGATCTGGCAGAGCCATCCTGGATGGGCGACTCAGAAGATCTGGACTTGGATCAAACACCCAGAATGGGTGTAGCAAATGAGGCCAAAGGAAGGGAAATCAAAACTTGCTAAGGCCAGACAGAATGAGGATCATCTTGGTCTTGCCCCTTGTGTCTTTCTGAATGAATTCTGTCACGATCGGTATTAGTGGGAAAGCACAGAGGAGATCCGGAGACCAGTTTTAAACTACAGCGTCCAAGGGTGACTGCCCCTGTAGAAGGATGAGGGTGAAGAAACTGCTGCACTTACTCTTTAGATGCGATAAAAAAGGTGGCAACAAGCAAAGCTGAAAAGTTGGCCCCAGTGGCTGAAAATTTCCATTGCCACTGTCTGGTTTGAAAGACCACTCATGTGGTACTTGTGTTGGCTAGTACAATTGCCATTCCAGGTGTGTGTGTTGGTACTAGAAAGCAATAGAAAGACATTGCCCATTGCCATACTCTTATGGCCCTCTGGCAAACGGGGTACGGTTGTGTTCCATCTCAATTGTTGATATACCAAAACCACAGATGCACTGTCCATCTGGATGGAGCTCACACCCTTGTGTAGGTAGTCCTGAAAAGTCTGGAATGCTAGGAGGACCACTCATCTCCAAGATATTTATGTGAAGGTTAGTCTCTACAGGTGACCAAAAACCCTGAAGAGTCTTCCCTTTGAAATGCCCCTGAAGGGAAGCATCCATGGTTACTGTGGCCTGAGGAATTTGTGGAAAAAAAGGCCTCCCTTCTGTGACTGATGGATAAGTTATCCACCACTTTATATGACTTCTGCAAATTTGAGTGAGATAAATCCTGGTATGTAGGGAATGAAGACAAAGACCACTGGACTGTGTCCATTCTAACACTCGTGGTATCTTGCAAATGGAACTAATGTGATGGTAGAGGTCATCAGGCATAACAGATGTAGACTCAACACTGCTTGTGGGCGGGGATGCTGGAGTATCTGCGAAGCTGTTAGCCTCAAGAACAATACTCTTACATCTGGGAGTTCAGCAATTTGAAGAGCTGAGAGTATATGGCATTGTATAAAATCCATCTGGTGTGTAGGCAGTAGCTGGCTTTTCGAGTGATTCACTGTGATCCCTGTGAGATCTGCCAGGTGGAGCAGTGTAGTTTGTTGTTGTCACAGCAGATCCATGGAAGAAGCAGTCGTGAGCCAATAGTATAGTACGGGAAGACCAGGATGCAGTCAGAGATGAGCTGCTACCACTGCCATGAACTTGGTGAATACCTGGGGAGCCATGGTGAGACCAAAAGGCAGTGCTCGGAAATGAAAATGATTGGCCCTCAGCTGGAAAAAGAGAAATTATCTGTATCGTCTCTAAATCTTCATATGATAGCACAAACAAACAGGTAGGAACTTGCCAAACTCAAACCAATGAACAGATAAAGCAATTCCTATGGAAACAGTAGGAAAAAGTGTCGCAAGTCGAGACACTTTTTCCTACTGTTTCCATAGGAATTGCTTTATACGTTCATTCATATGATAGCTGGTATCCTGAAAGTTTATAGAGGACATCTAATTGCCTTTTCACAATAAAGGCAATATGGAGTGTACCATGACCATTCGGAACTTCGTCTAATAAATTGACTGAGGTGGCTGAGGTCCAACATTGGCCTGAGGCCCCCTGTTTTATTCGGAACTAAAAAAGAACCTGGAATAAACTCTGTATCCTTACTGGTGTTGGGGACCTGTTGTATGACTTTTTTTCTAGCAACTTTAAAACTTCTGTTTCTGCAAATTCCAGCTTATTTGCTGGAATATTGTATCTTTAACCTCCTCTTTAGAAGTTACAAAGAGAATGGAGTAGCCTCTGTTGATTATCCCTCATACCCAGGAAAGCGATGCAATGTTTTGCTAGGCTTGTGGGTATGTTAAGTGTCCCTCTAACTGCTTCTAGAGTGTGGCAGCCAAGTGACCCTTCAGGGGCACTGACATGGTTTCTTGGTGAAAGGTCTGTGGAAACCCTGACTATGTGGTCCACCCCAGCCTCTGGGTCGACATCCATTTGGAATTACCTACCCCTCTGTCTTGGGGGAGGGGACCGTCTCCAACAGCATTGGGGTGAAAACCCTGCGATTTTCTGAACCACCCTTTTGATTCCTGGGAAAGGACTTCTGAGGGGTGGGAAACAGACTCCTGTGACAGAGAGGGTCTTGCAAGTCTTTCTCACTCCTACTAAGTGTCTCTAATTTTTGGTCAAAACAGTGTAGAACCGTCAAAAAAGGCATTAACAAGCGATGCCTTAAAGCTCTCAGCAAAGTCGCATAGGTGTATCCAGGCACGGTGGTACATGGTAATGGCTGTGCCAGCTGCTCTTGCTGTACCACTTGCTGTTGTGGATACAGATGCACGGCTACATTAGAGGTGGACTGTATGGTAGAAAAATTGGGTGTCCACTGCTTTTCGAACATCTGAAGGCAAGTTATCCAAGACGCACTTGGAAATCTCCTTGGTCAAGTCCCTCTGAAAACAAGTAAAATGTACAAAGCTGGTTCAGTGCTCAGAGTGAAAAGGTTGCTGAAGAAGCACATACCCATTTCCCTAGTCCGTCCAATGCCCCTCACTCCCTAGTGCAGGATGGAAAGAACTATCCTCAGACAATTCTTTCTTCGTGGCTGCTATTACCACGGCATCTACTAGGGATCCTTTCATCCAGTGCTTCCTATCCTTTGGGAATACTGACCTTGGTTTACTGGGAGCTAGATTCTATGACATCAGGGTCCTTCCCTGCTCTCTGTGCCATAAGAGTTATAAGAGCATCGGGGGGGGGGGGGGGGGGGGCACACCTCCCAGTATGCAGATGAGCAAATTCTGAAAGCTTCAGGCCAAACCCCCTTCTGCTTCATCAATTTTTGAATGTTGCAAACAATACGTCTTCCACAGGGGATCTAGGGGAACCTTTGCCTTCATACAAATCTGTGTCTTTAGTGACTAACTCAGGAAAGGAGTGCAAGTGTTTCTGCTTCCATATTTGCTTCCTGGCAACATGCCTCTGGGGTTCTGGTGGAGACAAGTCAGAATCAGACTGGGAAATTAAATGTTGGGTAGTCTTGATGCTCATGGGCTCTAACTGTCCCTGTGAATTTGAATGAGAGGTATAAGGTACAGGTTCTACTGGGAGTTGGAACGGATTCAAACTGTGTGCACCTGCCTTCTTGGTCCAGCCAAAGTGCTTTCAACAGCCTTGAAAGCAGAGGCTGCAAGTGGAACAGAAGAAGTATTCCTCTACTGAAGTACTCAGGAACGCTGTCTCTGTTCCAATCAAGGTCAGTTCCAAGGATGACCTTGGACCCAAGATATTAAGTGCCAAAGCCCCACGAGGAAGAGACTTCTCCAAAACCCTTGGGGTCGGTTCCACACTGGAACCTGACACAGATGCTTCAGCTCCAGGACTGGAACTGTCAGACCTGACTGAGATACACTGGGGAGGTTTGGACCCATGGATACAGGGTCATATGACTGAACCAGTAATGGAGGAAAAATGTGATGTGGGTGAAGGGCCTGTACTCAGACCTTCCTTTGGGGATATCACTGGGAGGACAAATGTGATGTGGACGAAGGGCCTGTAACCAGACCTTCCTTTGGGGATAGCACTGGGAGGACTCCCAGTTTGATCTGTGTCCTCAAGAATTTTATCTTCTAGTAGACATCTATTTTTGTAAGACTTCTGGGGGATCAGACCAACTTCGAAGATGATGGTATTGAAGAAGGTCTGGGAGGATGCTTGTCCTGTAAAATGGATGAATACAGCAGAGGACTCCAGACAAAAAACAGCACAAAGAGAGGGAGTTCAAACCTGATTAACAGGTGGCTCAGACTGCCTCAATGTTTTAGGTACTGGACCTGAAGGACCAAATGGATCCGTGGACCTTTTCCTCAATTTTTCAAGTCTATTTTCTTCCAGCTTCTTTTCCTCAGACCTTTTTATCCTCTTCTCTATGCTTTTCTTTGGACGTGTACCTTTCCTTCTCTTTTCTGTCCTGTTGCTGGGAGAAGCTGAAGCCAGTCCAGATTCAGAAGACATGGCTTGAGAAGAATACTGTGTTGAGGAAGTAAGCCTTTTAAAATCAACTTCTCTCTCCTGCCTTGAATAGCCCTAGACTCAAAGGCAGCACAAATGTCATAATGAGCAGTACCTAAGCAGTAGACACAGAGAGTGTGGGTCTTGGGAGGGATCTTGTGTCCACAAACTGTGCATTTTTTAAAATCTAAGGGTTTGTCTGACATCAGGAAAAATATTGACACAGCAATTCAAACTTAACAAAAATGCACAATATGTTAAAGTCCACTGAATCCTATTAAAATCTTAAGAAGAAATTTAGAGAACTATCTAGAAATAGTCCAAAATCCTAACAACTAACTACACTATAAATCCTAAAGCGAGGAGTCACAGGTAGGAAAAAAAATCAAAAATGCTTTCACTTATCGTAAAGTACTGAGATTGCTCTTGGACTCATGTCTGGATGAATAAGGCAGCAAGCAAGATCTGAGGTAAATTCGAAAGGAGGACAGAATTGTGGGTAGGGAAGGAGTCAGAGCCTTGGATCCTAAGCTCTGGAAGAAGGTGTGACGTCAGATCTGATCTGATCCAACAACCCAAACACTGAGTCAGATGAAAATAAACACTTTATCTAGTAAATACAGTAAAAATGCAGTATTTTCCTTTCGGAGCTTTGAAATGAAGCAGATAAACAGAAACAAAAGGCATAATGTTCAACTGACACCACAGAACTTTAGTTTACCAGTAAAAGTCATAGACCACTTCAGGAAAAGCCCCATAACTACTTAAAAGCAGAAATACGCCTACAAACACAAGTTAGAATTCCAAAAGGAAATAGTAGTAAATAGCAAGAATATCAAAATAAAACGTTAACACACACAAATATTTTGCAATAAAACAAAAACATCAAAAGAATATAATAATAGAGAGGAAGGGAAGCTCCCAAAGGGATCTTATCTGAGTCTGGAAGCTGCAATTAACTAATGCAGTGGAGACTGCTGTGGAGATTCAACTGTGCGAGTCCTACAGCTGGCTGTACAAGACTGAGCAACTAACTTTGTGACAGGGGTTAGGCGTCAGGCTTCTCCTGACAGGAGTCTAAGCATCTCCTATCACAAAGAGTTAGAAGAAGGGATTCTGAGCTCTAGAAAGCTGCCAGTATAAGTTTGTGCAGGCACTAACACACTTTGGAGCTCCATGCCCCTGTTCCAAGTAGCTGACACACACACACTTGGATATCTGATTTTCACATACACACCTGGGAAAAGCTGGCACATTTACCAGCTGTGCCCCCTCTGCCGAGACTATAAGGTAATTACGCAGCCACCGGTCAGCTACTCGAAGGCTCTTACAAGGGTACTCAATTTATTCAGTAAAATTAATACTAATACAAATGGTAGAGTTTGACTAAAGCAGCAAAGCTTTCAGGAGCAACCACGGTGTCACTAAAATAAGCAGAAGTACTCTCAAGATGTTAAAAGTATTCTCTAAAAGACCAGACACAATAAACAGCACATAAATATTTCATACATAACACCACCGTTTCAAACACAGGAGATATAAAAAACAAAAAACATAGTTGGATAGATTCACACATATGAAGAAAAACAATACTTAACTAATCTCACTACATTTTCCTGACTAAAGAATTACTGTTCCCTAGTTAAGTTACTTACTACAGCAAGTCAAGATGAGGAGTTTGGCTGTGTGAGATATCTTTGAGAGATCTTTTGTGTCAGGTTCTGAAAAACAAAGTGCTGCTGTGAGAGTTCTATCATATCTCTTACCAATATCTAAAGAATCTTTTCAGTGCTGGTTACAGAATACCACCACCTCTGGTCACCTGAGTGGTACAATACAAACCCAGAGTTTTGATAAGATATGTTGCAGCATCTGAAAGCTATAAAGCAATTTCAAAAACGTCCACCCTTTCAGGGTAGCAATTAGTTCATTCCCAAGGACAACAAAGTAATATTCCTAGTCCTGGTTTTCCCAGACATTTTTGTCTCTGGCTGCAATCAGATCTCCAAGATAAAATCTTTATGGCCTAAACCAACCCATTTAATTTCCAACATATTTTTAAAAATTAGCTGGAATTAACCTATTCTCTTCCAGAATTCTCTGTTAAAACATATACGTATTATTATAACCGATTAAATGTGCAACATACATGTATATATCTTCTGTCCAGCAGGACCAACTATTGATGCGTTTTTAACACAAGCAACTTTACAAATACATTTTTAACACAATCATCAGTACAAATCAGTGTGATAGTCAAATGACAAAATTCTTTACAAAACTCCAGATAGCTATGTTGGCATATGTTACATATGCACTGCCCTACTCTCCCTGGCACAGATGGCATTACCTCATATTGTCACAGCCATCACTGGAACTGGGGAAGCCAAGCGGTTACTTTTAGGTTCTGGAGGTCCGGGTGTGGCTCCTGGGTGGATACAAAAACCAAGGTGGATTCTTGAGATGATGCCTTAGCAGACAGAACAAATCTGTCTGGGCTAGAAAGGGCCAATAAGAATGGCCACGGCTTTCAACTGGAGAACTTTCTGTAAGAATTTCGGAATCATAACAATTAGAAGATAAGGAAATAAAAACCCAAAAGGCTACTGCTTGACTACAATGTCTCTCGGGCACTGCCCCTTTTGGAGTATCAATGCAAAGAAGGTGCTGTACTTGGTGTTGGCTAGAGACATAAAAAGGGCCCCAAAAGCTGAAAATGGTCTGAGTCACTGTTTGACTGAAAGACCTCTACTGAGGTAAGAGTTTCTTTCTGTTGATCCTGTTTGAAATGCAACTGGATTTCCTGGGAATATGCATTGATCCAGAAAGAAATACAATCTCACTTCCCACTGCCAAACTTTTATTTTGTCTCCCTGCCAAACTTTCATTTGTTCCCAATGCAAAAGGTAGGACCTAGTGCCTCACTGCTTATGTACAAAACCCATAATGTTATTGGTATGAATGAAAATCACATTGAAAATAAGAAATTCTTGAAGCTCTTAATGCTGGGAAAACCACCCTCACCTCCAAAATGCTGATGTGAAGACTGGCCTCATGAGCATACCACCCCCCTACCCCAAAGGAAAATGCACCAGTGGTGACCACTGCCATTGCGGAAGGGAGAAACAAAGGACCTCCCCAAGTGAATGAATGGGGAAGAGAGCCAGCAAAGCAGATGATTCCTTCAAGTACTGGTTAGAATGATGGGGAACCAAAGACCATGGGACAACTTAGACCCTTAACTAACCAATCACCACTAACACACTCATGTAATAACATGCAAACTGGACTATCAGAATACAAGCCAGTAGACCCGGGACCATCAGAACCAAATAAGTTGTTGGGTTATTGCACTGCAGGTAATCTTTTTTTTTTTTTTTTTTGCCTTGTAAAGAATCTATTTTTTTCTGAGGGCAAGGACACATCATGATGAACAGTGTCAAGATGGCAGCCAATGAAGTGCAAACACTGAGCTGGCTCTAGCTAAGTTTTTTAATGTTGATTGTGATGCCCAAAGGACATGCAAACTTGGAGAAGGCAATCCCTTGTTTTCAGTAGGGATTTCACTGTTAAGGCAACCAGGAGCCAATCATCTAAATATGGGTACACACTGGTCCCTTGTAGTAGTACACGGGTTGTGACTACTGCCACTGCCATAGACTTGAATGCCTGGAGGTACTGTGGTGAGACCAAACGGCAGGGCTCTGAACCAATACTGACTGGCTTCTAACTCAGAAGAGAAAAAAACTCTCAGATGCTGGAGCAATCTTGATGCGCCAGGTAAGCATCCTAAAGGTAAAAAAAAAAACATACAGTCATTTTATCTGAGGTGAGAATTGATCACTCTGTGACCATTCTGAACGAGGTCTTCTCTACAAATGTGTTCAAGTAACTCGGGTCCAAGATTAGCCTGAGGTCCTTGTTCTTTTTCAGAACCAAAAAGAATCTGTAGTAGTGACCAGACCCTAGCTGGTCTGGTGGGACCTCTTGGATGGCCCTCTTTTTTGATCTTTTTCAGCTGCTTTTAACAGGTGGGGTGTACCTTTACGAGTGGCCATTGAAATTCGGGAGGAGGGTGGGAAAAGGGTATGCAATAACTTCTTGACAGTATCCCTTTTACTTAGGCATCCCATATGATGAACATCCATGCGAGGGTGCAGAAGAATATGCAACCATCAACTGCCTCCAGAGAGGAGCAGCCAGGTTAGCCTTTCCAGAACTTTGTTGCTGGTCAGATAAAGGCCAGTGAAGTCCCTGGTACTGCAGACTTCTATGACGTCTGGGTCTGCATCTGTTAAATGGGTTGCCTCTCCCCTGGCCACCCCTGTCAGAAGAAGTCTGGACTTTTTTGGGGGGAAAAAAGGTATTTGGGCCCTTTTTGATTCCAACAGTATGGTCTCTGGCGGGTACTCAAATCTCAATCTCACAGCAGACATCTTTCCATCTTGCTCACTTCTGGATGCGTTCCTTGACTGTAGCGCCAAACAATCTATCATATGGAGTACTGGTAAAGGATGCTTGAGATTTTCTGCAGTGTCACATAAGTGGAGCCAGGCAAAGCACCTCATGCAATGTCTGACCCCGCCATTACAGCTACTCCATCAGCTGTATTACACGAGAGCCACATGAAGGGGGTTGTAATACTGTAAATTATATTCAAAGATACTTCCAACTGTTTCCAAGAGTCCGGCATTGAGAGCTTCTTCACAGTGTCTAGCTTGTGCTTGGGCTAGATCTCTATGAATCCCATTCATGTGTGTGTGACCTAGTTCAGGGCACTGATTGCAAAGGTGCCAGCAGCATATACCCACTTCTCTAATCGGTCCATGGCTCGGTACTTCCTGTTGGGTGCAAGTCCATGAGCTCTAGAATCTCACTAAATGTAACACCCTCTGCAGGAGACTGAGGGGAACCCTCTCTGTCATCCAAGTCAGAATTCATAATGACTCTGATGGGGAATCAAAATGCTTTATTTTTAGTGCCCTCTTTCTCAGCACACAGATAAGTAGGTTATCAGAGTCCACAGAATGTGATGGCATTCTCAGAGTAAACTGCATCTGTGCTACTCACTTAAGACTTAATGCTCAACTCTGACCACTGGGCACATGTGCGGACGGAAGAAAAACAGCAATGGTGTCCAGGAATGGAACAGTGACCAGTGAATTTTGATCACTTCTCAAAGGAGATGAAACTATTTTTGCCATGACTTCAAAAGCACAGCCAACATAAGAGGGATCAGATGAACCCCGATTTGGCTCAGACACCAATACTCCCCCCAAACAAGGATGGATCCGTTTGACAGGATGGTCCTCAAACCCATCACAGAGTGGAAGGCTTCAAGGAGAGGAAATCTATCCCAATGCTGCAAAAGCAGAGGATCTTGAAACTGAACATGGAGCCTCCAGGAGCAGCTCCGAGGACATCGTGGAGTACTCTGCATAGGTTTGATGTGACAAATTCTTGCTCAAATTCAGAAATCTGGATGTTGAGTAGAGTAGATCCAGGGACTCTGGTGTCGAGGAAGGAATAGCAATCAATGTGAAAGACAGACTTCAGCTTCAGCATGGGTTCCAAACACTCTGGCATTGGCAGCTGGGCCTGAGAAGAAGCAAGGCCCGGGGGATACAGTATCTGCCCTCTCCACTCTCAGGGCTGGGGGGGGGGGGGGATGACACCCATGTCTATTTGCATCTGGAAAAGCACCATCATGTGACCCACTTCCAACTCAAAAGCATCCCAGATGGACCTAAGGGACCTCAATGAGTATTCTGAAGGATACTGGGAAGAGATCCGAGAATGCCCTCTCTCTAATGGCATCTTAGTTGATCGCCCTTTCTGGTGTCTTGTCCATAATTAGGATGCGCTCTGAGTGTCTAAGCTGAAGGAGGCAGTTCTGGATACAGCCTAAATGGACACGCCATCTGACATCTTGGACATGGGCACCAATTATGAGGATTCATCATTCACATTCCTTTTATTAGGATTCTCTTTGTCCCTATCCCTGTTTTATGGGACTTGCTCTTGCCCCTACATTCTTGGTCTTGTCTCTTTCAGGATCAGGAGACAGAATATCTTTCATAATTAGTTTGATTTCCTGTCAGAAAGGTTCCTCTGCCCAAAGATCCCCCATATAGTGCAGTCCACTGCCAAGTGTTCCACCCCCAAACAGTAAATGCACATGTCATGACCATCCTTGGGTTAATTCTGTGACCAAACTGGAGCACATTTTAACACTCTTCTCCCTTATCATTCATAAGAAAAAAAAAAAAAACAGTATTCGCACAACACTACCACCACCAAAAATTACCAAAGTAGAGAAGAAAAAATTATTTTCCCTACAGTCTAAATAGCATTTTGTAAAACTTAAAGATAAAGACTCTAATACGCTAGCCTAAGGTAGAGGAGCTGAAAGAAGATCCTGTGAAGGTCGCAAAGTTAACCATTTAGTAATTTTACCAATAAAGCAAAAGATCAGCAAAGCAGCTTCAATAACCTACTTAGTGCACCTTGGACAAAAAAAAAAAAAAATCAGAGAAAAGAACTGCAACGTTTCTGAAAGATAAAGGAGCACCTACCTGCACCCAGCAGACGTGTCCTGGCACAATGGCAGCAAATATCACAGGGAAGCTGGGCTTAACAGAACAGGTGCATTGTGGGAGGGAAAGGTATGAGGAGCACAAGGCATTAAACTAGCTAAGTCAGTAAGGATCCAACAAACTTCGAGCTTCTCGAAGATCCAAATTTTGGATTAGACAGATGGAATGAAAATGATCAGGTAGTTTTCTTAGGATGAATAACATGATAGTTAAATACTGAAGAGGTTGTAGAAGGAGAGTAAAGAGTGTGAAGGTATAGTAGCAAATTTTTTAGGAGTTGTTTGCAGTACAAACAATTAAGCATTGTATGAAGGGGAGGATATCCAGACAGAGAATAACAACTTAAGAGCTGTGTCCAGAGCCGACAGGCAAGGATACAGGATTAATAAGAAGAGTAAGGGCAACAAAATAGCTGCACTGTATAAAGGGTCTGGGGGATAATTATAGAAAATCTAGGAAAAAAAACTTGGAAAGGGCTGAATTGAAAGGCAAGGATACAGGTATATTGAGAAACAGGAGGGAAGTTTAAAGAAAGTAGCTACCACCTATTTAGTCACTGTAAAAACTATATACCCAAGCAGCACTGACCTGGTTGCATACTTGTGGATAAACATATTCTAATAAATCAGACTTAAAACACAATTTTGTAGATAAATAAATTTCAATAAATTAGACTTAAAAACACAAGTCAGGAACCACCTATCTACATTGTTTGTTTGGGTCTTTCGACTTTTCCCGGTTAGGGGTAGCCACAGCTGAACTCCGGTCAGCTAATGATTGGTAGTTGATTTTTACGTGCCGAGTTACCAGCCCTGACACAGAACCTTCAACGAAGGTACGCCCATTCACGCATGTCTCCATGCAGACGAAGCTCTAGCTGAGAATCGAACCGGACAGCGTCTTACTGTGAGGCAACAACGCTACCGCAGGACCACCACCGCAGTAGGAACCACCTATCTACATGAGGTTTAAAAAATGAATGCATTATATAGGTAATTAAGAGGTATGTGCAGCGTGTATGCTTCTCCAGGGAGGTCATCAAAGGTGCTAGGATAAAGCAAATGAAATGTATGAATCGATTTCTGCCATTTCAACAAAGCACTGTATCTCAAAAACTCTGCAGGGCTAGAAGATGCACTTTTACCTAAAACAGCTAACTACAATACAGACTATGCCCAGTGTATGTACAAAAAGTACCACTAAACACGAGGTTTGCATGTTGTGGTTTGCTGTACCATGCCCGCTAGTCCATTGCAGCAGTAGATTAAACTACATGAGTCACTACTGCTCAAACTGTATATTATAGTTAAAGTTAAACTGCTACATATAACATCTTTAGCTTTACGACAAAGAGCAGTGTAAGCTAATTCCAGCTAGCAATGCATACAAAGTAACTACTTTCAGTAAGAGTGAAACTACAGTACCTGAATATATGGATGAAGGTACTGGCCAACTGCCCAAAAGGACAGTAAACGGGAAGAGATGCATCTAGCCAAGGTAATTTATGAGGTGAGGAGCAATAGTTAAAATAGCACCACCTACTGTAATATGATCAGGGCAGAGAGAGTAGCTCCAGGAGAACACCAGTCCTGCTCCGCCCAGTAAGAAAAACTATCTTTTAATATAGAGACCTTGGAAGACAAAACAGCAAGCCAAGTATCTGACTGCTAAACAGGCTCACACCGAATTATTTTAGTTTCTCCTTACTGTGCATCACTTTGCCTTAATGGTTGCTTTGCAGTTAAGTCAGAGGGATGTATGCGTTGAGGATTACCTTTAACACTGATGCTCCATAAACTGAAAAGCAGACTTGTTTACTTTAATTCTAACACAAGGAGTATAACCATGTTTTTTCCTTGTACTGTGGCTATTTCTGAAGTTCACACTTCTAGCACTGGTTTCTTGCTGCTAACTGAAGTCCAGAAAGCAGTCTTTGGGGTCAGGGGTACAGCTCCACAAATACGGTTATACTGGTTAATTTTACAAGTTGTGAACACATTTTTCTTGTACTTTTTAACCAATTCAAAAGAATTTCTATCACAGTGTATGCACAAAAGGGCAATATTCTTAGGAAGCAGTCACATGATAGACTTAACTACATTTTACAGTAATAATGTCCCTTTATCCTATAACTTTAGCCTCACTGCTTTCGCCTTTTAGGCCAAGTTCCCTAAACAAAAAATTGTTATTAATGATACCCGGGGTCCTTCACATTTTCAAAAGACTGAGAATCACCATTCAGATTGCTCTGGGGGATCCATGATAGGTTACCAAAAATTATACCGAATTCTTACTGCAGCTGAATGTTAACGCTATGTTCTTGGCCTATGACCAAACAAAAGAAATTTGGATACTCAGTGTTCCCATATTCTTTAGTACAGAAATAACAACCTAGTCTTACAGTCATCTGCATATTTTGCAAACCAACAGTTCAGAGTCTGATGAAAGAGGAAATCTCATGACATTACAGTCACAGCCAGCTCAAATAATCTTAAAGGAACAGAAATACCAATCCAGCATATAGAGTTGGATAATATTGGTGTTTCATCTAGTGTATGTATTTACCAGGACTGGACCATTTTCAGATTTAGTTCTGGATTACAAAGTGAGTAACCGTCTAACAATGCAAAGAGTATTATGCAAATGTATCAATTTACATGGATTAATTATAATTTGTAAGGAGCACATTATACAAGCAAAATGCAACTATGCGGTATAAAATTATGTTATACTAACTGTCAAACAGATCTATTATACGCAGACTCTAATCAAACTACTGAATCTAAACATTCCTTTTTTCAGTATATTGCTTAAAAACACTTACTTGCAAACTTAGATCACTCCCTACTTTGGCCACCACCTTGTAAATTATTCCACATTACCAACTTCACTGCACAAATTAAAATTACACCTTCACAGTACTTGCTTCAAATTTCTGGGAATCCCCATCAATTAAACTTAAATCCAATGAAACCTACCAGAAATTTCATTAAGAAGCTTAAGCAATATCTAGTTAAAGCTGCTAAATGCAAATTCTTGCAGAGCAGTAACTTAGAGTCTCAATTTACTTACCCCTTAACATAATTTAATTTGTACTTAGATGTTATGTTATCTGAAGGCTCATCCAATGCTTCTACTCCCTACATTCCTCCCTAGTCAGTAACCAGACTCTCTCTCTATTCCCATATCCCTCTCCTCCACAAATCTCCCTTTCTGACTATTGTTCATAAAACACAGCAACATAGCTGTAAAAGAAATTTATTGCAGATTGGGATGCGATGTATGCAATAAAATCTTTTCCAAAACCAGAAACCAGGAATACACTAGCACAAACTCTACACATTCCAAAACTCATTTATGAGGAAAGTACAGTTGTGTACACTTGCCATAAATGTAGATGTTCGAGTGTATTCACTGTTGCAGTCATTACATTTAGGTAATCTGCTGGCAGGTTGCT
The DNA here is from genome assembly GCF_019279795.1 of Protopterus annectens. NCBI lineage: Eukaryota > Metazoa > Chordata > Ceratodontiformes > Protopteridae > Protopterus > Protopterus annectens. Next base: position 1,141,098,971 of record NC_056741.1, on the reverse strand, counting down.
CTCAGTCGGCCTGAATATCAAAGTCTTGGGTCCTGCATCGGTTGCCGTCTCCTCTTTCATGACGTCAGGTCGCCAGGGGTATAAAACATGCAGCCGACGCCATTTTCTTCAGTTTTTCTTGCCACGCGGTGCCCGAAGTAGAAGCAGTTCGCAAGTGCAGGTTGGCAGACTCCTGAAATTTTCGCATTCGAGTTTCAGAACCGAAGTCTTCAATTAAAGCTAAATACCCCGTTGGGGAAACTTTTTCTTGCTCCTTACCGATGTCAGTAAAAGTTAATTGCATTACTTGTGGGAAGCAAATACCTCATAAGGATTTTCATTTGTACAGTATTCCTTTCCTAGGCCCAGATCATAACGTGCCTTGCTGTCGGTTTTGTGCTAGATTTAACCAACGCACTATTAAGCGTCGATATATCTTTGCTTCAAAATATTTTGGATCCAGATTTAATTACCCTGAAATGTCATTGGATAACAATCCGACTACCAGAGTTCACAAAAAACGCAAAGAAAAGGATAGAGACAGACCATCGAGGTCCAAAACTGACGAAGCTTCTCCTAAGACAGTCGCCGGTTCTCCAGTACTCAGTGAGGCACTTTCGCAGCCCCTGATACCTGCTACTTTCGAGTCGCAGGTCTCTACCGAGACCCATGCGGAGTCCGGTATGCCGCGAGATTCTCAGAGTATTGAACCCGCGGATGTCTCTCCCTCGGATGGGTCCAGAGCTGTTGAGCAGGCACCAGCTTCTGAGGGTGTTTTCAGGCCTCAACATTTCTATATAAAACCGATGCCAGCTTCAAAAACAAAAACAACTTCTAAGTCTAAAAAAAATGACGCATGAGCCACGTGCTCAGGTCCTTACGCCTAAAAAACAGATGATCAAAATGGCTGAAGACTTAATTACCTTGATCAGCCCCCCCCCCACACACACACACTAAGAGGCCTAGGCAAGACGCTGATTATGAATCTTCAGATCAGGTTTCTATTTCTTCTGATTCCTCTTCTGATCAGGAATTTTCTATACCACCCTATGAGGATTCCGATGCTGAAGAATCCATTCCATCTGCATCTCCTCCTGATGATTATTCTTGTGGAGAAACCTTGCACACTTTAAGGGAACATTTTCAGTGGGAGAGTCAGGATTTCTCCGAATCAAAAAAGAGGCTTAGGGATTTCATTCTTCTTCCTCAGCACAGGCCTTTGGCTATACCTCCTGTATTAGACATTGTTGATGATGTGTTTGCGGAATCAAACATGGCTCCTGATTCCCTACCTCCGGCTCCTAGTAAGCCAGACAGATATTACAGGGTTTCTGATTCCCACAAATTTTTCTTCAAAAATCCTGCTGCTGATCCTGAAACTATCTCACAGGGTCCCAAAGGTGTAAAGGCCTCAACAGCCAAGAATCCTACCCCCTCTGATAGAGATTCCAGGGCGCTGGATTGATGGGGAAAGAAGGTTTATACGTCTGCAACCTTGGCAATTAGGGTCTTAAACTGCAAGTTTCATAGGCTTAAATATCAACAGCATGTTATGGGCTTACTGAAACAGAAAATTATGTTGATTTCTTATTGTGTGGAAAATAAAGAATTACAGGAATTATTGAATGCAGCAGAACAGGTTGGAAAGCATACTTTGCAATGTGGTTTTGATTCCTTGGAGGCCTCTTGCAGGGCCGCAGTTAATGGATCTGTGATTAGAAGGCATGCCTGGCTCAAGGAGAAAAATCTGCCTGATCATGTTAAAGCTGAATTGTTGGATGCACCTTTACAGCATGACACTCTGTTTGGTAATAAGGCAGAAGAAGTTTTAAAGAAAATGGAAGACCAAGCTAAATCTATGCAAACTGTAAAAAGATTTCTTACAAGTGCAGCCACCCAGATTCAGTAGACACCGGCCTACTAAAAAATGGTCCTTTCCTGTGTCCAACAGAGCCTCACAAGGCAAATCCAGGCACTCAAAAGGCTCTAGATACCAATCACAGGGTTTTTGCAGGTCAAATCAATGGGGTGCCTCTACCTCCAAATCTGGAGGAAACAAAGCACAACCCCGCAGTAAGCAGTCTCAATGACTTCCCCCTACCATCACCAAGCACTTATCTGTTGGCAGCCCCCTTGGGGGGGGAAAATTAGCACTTCATGCTCAAAATTGGCAGTTAATAACCCAGGACAAGTGGGTATTAAACATAATATCCCAGGGGTACAGATTTAATTTCCATACTTTGCCAATTCCAAATGGTTGGCCAGATCTGCCACAAAATCAATGGGCAGAGGCTCAGAAACAAGTTACTTCCCTCATGGATATGGGGGCGAAACCAGTACCAGAACAGGAAAAAGGACCAGGTTTTTATTCAAGAATGTTCCTGGTACCCAGAAAAGACAATGCCTGGCGTCCAATACTGGATTTATCGATTTTTAACACATTCTTGGACATCCCAAAATTCAAAATGCTGACTTTACAACAGCTACTGCCCATGCTGGGCAAAAACACTTTGTTAGTGACCCTAGACTTAAAAGAGGCATACCTGCATATCCCAGTAAGGGAATTGTGCAGAAGATACCTCTGCTTCAAGGCAGGTTGTATGCATTACCAATTCTCTGCACTGCCCTTTGGCTTATCTACTGCGCCCAGGGTCTTTACAAAGAGCCTGGGACCAGTAACTGCATTTTCCAGACAAAGAAGCATACAAATCTATCCTTACTTGGACGACTGTCTCATTCAAGCAGAAAACAAGGACATTCTTCTTCAGCATCTGGCGTTTGTAAAAAGGCTTCTAACATGCCTAGAGTATACAATAAACGAAAAGAAATCACAACTGGTACCCTCTCAAAAAATTATGTTCCTGGGTGCAAACTTGAATACAACTGCTCATATGGCTTACCTTACGCCAGACAAAGGCAACTGACTACATACTTCAAACAGATGGCAACAAAACCCCAGTTATCTGCAAGACAAATTCTGCAGGCTTTGGGGTTCATGGCATCCTGCATTCTACTAATTCCATATGCAAGACTGCACATGATGAAACTACAATGTACCTAAAAAGCTTATGGAGTCAACATTGTCACAGTCTGGAAACAATGATTCCTCACATTCCCTGCCTACAACAGGAGTTTCTTTGGTGTGCAGAGACATGTCACCAGAACAAGGGACGGTCTTTCACTCTACCCCCTGCCACCCAAACTCTAACTACAGACGCATCAGACTATGCTTGGGGGTCCCACCCGGTGGGGAGATGCATTCAGGGCATATGGAGCCCAAAACAAATGCATCTGCATATCAACCAAAAAGAGATGCTAGCTGTTCAGAATGCCCTGACAGCCTTCAAGGATTTACTTCATCCAGGACAACTACTAATAAACAGGAATGCGCTAGCACAAACTCTACACATTCCAAAACTCATTTATGAGGAACATTAATAAACATCTGTCATGCAAACATGGGAGGTTACTATGTGCAGCACCACTGTTTCTCATCTACTCATCACTGTACTCTTTCAAAGATCACATTGACCTTCAAAGATAGATTTCTTTGTAAACGGCAAAAAGTTACACAGCAGACATGCACAGGACCTAATAGACAAGCTCTTAGACAACACAGAGAAACATCTCTGTAAAAACATTTGCACAACCTCCCTTTAAAAACTTATCATGGAAAATACACAAATTAACCCTGAGGACATATGCAAGTGCTCCAGCATACACAAACAGCAGGTACTCTTACACAATACAGTTATCAGAGTGACTGCCAAACTGCTTATGAGAGTAGCAAATTTTCACTCTCTAGTCTAAATACCCCAAAACAAACTCAGTGTTCTTGGTCACATCCTACCTGCAGTCTTGAATAAAATTCCTCTTTCAATTAAAGCCTCAAACAGTAAAAATGTGGCTCAATTGTTTTGGAAGACCTTTTATCTTTAACCTTCAGTGTGCCAAGGCGTATCACGTTGGGAGTAATATGCAACAATATTTTTATGCCAGAAACAGCGTCCTTGCTCCTGTTTTGAGATGTATGGAGATGGCAAGTATATGCACCAACTACCCAATACCTTCTGTAGGTGTCATCCACCACGTGAAATTGACCAAACATAGACAAGACAGATAAGCATTCACTCCACTATCCAAAAAATGATAATCACACAGGTTATGCTTTACAGCAGAGTTTGCTGCTGATGCCCTTGTTCAAGGAGCTAACCTTGTACCTTGTTTAGCAGCCTTCAACTGCTCCTTGGGGCTAAATCCCATTAAACTATGAAAGTATTGCAGGAACAAATCTTACAGTTAGCATTACTGCATCCTAAATGGCGAATAACATAAGCAAAATATCTGCAGATGAGAAAAGGCTAAGATGTCATCCTGATAATTACAGACTGCCACTAGCTGCAAAACTTAAGAAAATTTAAAAAAATAGTCATTTATTTTTCCTTTTCTCCCCCTTCTACCTAGGATTTCCAAGTTGCTAGACTCAAGACCAAATGTGTGCCAAAATGGGTACTAATTGCCCCCCAACAAAGGTCTCTTTCCTTAATACACTTCCTGACATCTAACAGGAGACAATGGCATTCTACTCAGCCATTAAAGCCAACAAGCAAATGCCCCGAGTATACAAAAGGATGTCAGGACAGCTCCCTGTGGCAACTCTGATACAGATAAGTACACACACACCCTGTTTTGCCCATCTTCCCATCCAGAAGAACACAGTGATGGAAAGCAAGGAGATGCTATTTAACACAGTCTTGCTTGGCATACACAGCACATCACAGCTACACTCCATCATAGACAGTCGAGCAACATTCGTTCTTCACTTGAAAATAGTGACCAGAAGCAACTGATCCACTTCACCACAAGTTGGCCCTCCATCAGACAGCACTCACTTAAAAGGTCAGATGGCTGGCATTACCAAGGAAAATCCTACCTCTGTGCCAGATTAAACAATCTTTCAAGAACCTTAGCTTCTTTGCAGAAAAATCAGAAAAATAACTAACAGATAACAGTTACTATCAAATATTTACATACCATTCTTTTCGTGTATCTGCACCAGTGATTTGTATGATTGCTGAGCTCTTGTCAAGCTATACTGTGACTAAAAAAGAGAGAATGCATTTTATAAGTCATACATTATGAATTTTTTTCTATAACATTTTCAGTATACTACTCAAAAAGAAGTTATGTACTTACCATAACGTTCCACCAGTATTGTCTATCTTCATTTATCCTTGACAGATGGGTATGGTTCCTATCGGAACCAACTTGGCCATTTCTACACCTTGCGCCAGCCAAAAACTCTCGAGCTTCACCTCTACCCACAGTCCCTCTCACAATTACCTCAGATCAAGTTTGCAGAAAAAGTATACATGTGTGTATGTATGTATGATGGAGGGAGCAGAGTCAAGGATAAATGAAGACAGACAACAATGATGAAGCATTATGGTAGGTGCATAACTTCCATCTGATGTTATCAAGCTTAATTCTATCCTTGACAGATGAGAGTCTCCAGATACCGAAATCTTGGGGGGACTCACCAACGGACGCTCTTCCCCTAGAGATCAAGTCCAATTGGTAATGAAAGTATGGGGAGAAGCCCAAGTAGCTGCTGCACATGTATCATTCATCAAAGCTCTAGATTGGAAAACTACAGAGGTGGATACAGATCTTGTAGAATGTGCTTCTACAGGCCTAGGCAAGATTAATTTGCCATAGTACTACCATAGTATTGCCAGGTTTGCTACAGGTTCCCCATTCCGTACTCACCATTGTCTTAATCTCAAAAACCTTAACTGGCTTGAACTTCAAAATCTAATTCTCCTACATCAATTAGTCATCATTTATAAAATTCTCCATTACCCCTCTAATACACCCATACTAAATAACCTCATTACCCCATACAAAAATCTTACTTCCCTTCGCTCAGCCAGCAAACTTCTAGTAGCTACTCTCAAATCTCATAATAAAGCAGGTGACTCCTTATTTGCTAATGCTGTTGGCTCATACTGGAATAAACTTCCCATAGAACTGACCTCTTTAGGCTCATCACACCTTTTCAAAAGAAACTAAGAAACTATTTTCAATCCCACTGGTTATGTCCTTGCTCTAATCCTGACTGAACTCACCTAACAATCCCTCTCTACAGTCCGTGTCACTATCACTACTTCTATCACTCCAGCGTAGTGTACCTAGCATCCCACCTGCTCATTAATTTTTCCTATACTATCTATTTCTCTTATACTTGATATATCACTGCAACCTGTTTCTTCTCCCCATTTACTTAGCCTATAGGCTTATCACTTCTGTGCAAATCTCTATCCTAAAACTAGTGCCCGGCACTACATGTTTTATCCTAATTTGTTATTAGTGTAAATACTTATAGACTCTTTATCTGTAATTGTTTCTCTCCTCCTTATTTTTTAGCAGTCCTACTATTGTAATTGTTATAGGATTACAATTCCTCACTACTGTTTAGTTCTTGTTAAACTTCCTCTGCATTGTTACTCTACTACAAGAAAATGTTCCTTTTTTTGCTTATATGTTTTTCATATTTTTTTGTTTATTGTAAGTTACTAGTACATAGTGGAGCTTTTCTCCTCGGGCCTCTGCTGAAAATGGACATGTATCCAGCCAGACTAGCCCGGTCAACAAATGTAAAATAAATAAAATAAATAAATAAAATAAATTTGTTCTTATCATAAATAAATGAAATGCAGTCTTTCAACCATTTAGCTAGAGTCACCTTGCTGACTGGTTTACCCAACTTTGCACTGGAAAAGGGAACAAATAGCTGATTTGATTTTTGAATGTCTTTTGTTCTGTGAAGATAGAAATGTAATTGTCTATGAACATCAAGTAAATGTAAGGAATATTCACCTTTGCTGGAAAAGTTTGGAAAGAAAAACGGTAAATTAACCGTTTGATATATGTTAGAGTCTGAGATTACCTTGGGTAGAAAGGAGGGGTTTGTTTGTAAATAAAGTCTATGTTTATAGAAAATCAGATATGGAGGTTCAGGTGACAAGGCCTGGATTCTGTGAAATCCTTCTGGCAGAGGTTATAGCTACCAAAAACAGCGTCTTCCAAGACAAAAACTTTAGATCACACTCCACTGAGGGCTCAGAGGGAGAATGTATTTTGGCCTGTAACACTAAGTTTAGATCCCAAGGTAGGGTTGGATTTTTGAAAGGGGGTTTCAACAAAAGTGCACCTCTTAGGAATGACTTACAAAGTCTGTGACAGGCTAAAGAACGTTCTTTCAAACCATTGTGGAAATTAGTAATTGCAGTTAATTGTAATCTGATGGTGGAAGGGGAAGCTCCAGCATACAGAAGAGATGCTAAAAATTCTAAAATATGTTCTATGGAATCAGAAAAGGGAGTAATATAATTTTTCATGGGCCCAAATCTCTTCCCATCTGCTAGAGTACAGTTTAGGAGTGGAAGTTTTATTAGCCAACAAGAGGATGTGGTGTACTGGGGAGGAAATATTAAGACGCCTGGCAACTAATGGAATTGGAGGAACACGCTGTCAGCTTGAGGTTCAAAATGTCTGGGTGAACAAGTCCATCTGGATGGGTCATAAGTTCTGGAACCGGGTCCAGAATCCAAGGTCGTTGAATCAGATAAGGCTAAAGGAAGGGGAACCAAATCTGTCAAAGCCAAAAGGGTGCAATGAGGATTACTGTGCTTTTCAATCTGAGCTCTTTAAGAATTTCAGAATTAGAGGCGTCGAGGAAAAGGCATACAGGAGACAAGGGGGCCAACTCTGGAGGAAAGGGTCTCTGGGTGACTTCCCCAGAGGAGGGATCAGGGCAAAGTAATTGCTGCACTTGCTCTTTAGGGGGGAGGCAAACAGATCAAAGCAAGGTCGACCCCACTAATGGAAGATCTTTTTCGCCACTTCTGGATTGAGAGACCACTTGTGAGGCTGAAGAATACATCTGCTCCGATTGTCTGCAATCATAATGGAACTTCCTGGAATGTGCATTGCTATTAAAAAGCAGTTGGAAGTGATCGCCTACTGCCATACTCTTGAGGGCTTCTCGACAAAGGGGGTAAGACTTGGTTCCTCCCTGCTTGTTGATGTACCAAACTACTGACATAATATGTGTTTGAATTGCAATTGTCCCCTGAGAAAGAGCTGTCAAAGGCCTACAACATTAGAAGCAATGCTCTTAGCTCCAGGACACTGAGGTGCAAGTTGGTTTAATGGGGACGAAGTGCCTTGGGCAGTCTTGCCCAGAAAATGTCCCCCACACCATCTGAGGTGCATCTGTGGTCATTATGGCCATGGGCTCTGGAAGAACAAAGGGGCAATCACAGAGAATTTGTTCAGAATCCATTCACCAATGAAGATCCCTGCAATAACTGGTGACCAGAATTTGGTCTGACAAGGGTTGTTGAAGGATAAACCACTGAGAAGCTAGTGGCCATTGCAAAATTCTCATATGAAACCTGGCTAGAGGTACAGTTACTGATGCTGCTATCGACCACAGAGTTTGTAAAACTAGTTGAGAGGGAACCCCCTTTCTGCGTATTATCCACTGAACTGGTACCATAATTCTTTGACGTCTCTCTGGAGGAAAGGATGCTATAGTTGTCTCCGTATTCAGTACAGCTCCTATGAATTCTAAATTTGGCTTTGGCATCAATTGGGATTTCTTAAGATTTACCGTTATCCCCATATGGGCAAAGACATTGAGCATGTATCTCTGGCTACTATCAACTGATGCCCAGTTGAAGCATTTATGAGCCAGTTGTCCAAGTACGGAAACACCCAGAATCTTTGCAGTCTCAAGTCAGCTACTACTACTGCCACGCATTTGGTGAACACCCTGGGGGGCTGTGGTGAAACCAACGGGCAGTACTCTGAATTGGTAATGACTGGCTCCCAGGCAGAAGCAGAGGAACTTCCTGGAGTGTTGGTCCATTTTTATCTGTTAATACGCATCCTGAAGATCTATCAAGCACATCCAGTCATCTTTCTTCAGAAAGGGAAGAACTGACCGTACCATGACCATCCGGAATGTTGTTTGCAAAACTGATCTGTTCAGCATGCTGAGATAAATCTGTCTCCAGTCCCGTTGTTTTTGGCACTCAAAATCTTGTGTAGGTTCCTGATCTCTTCAGATGATGACTCTCTTGTCCAGCAGTTTTTGAATTTCTTGCACTTCTGAATCCCTCTAATTGGGTGGAACATAGGGGATTCTCCTGTGTACAAGGGGAAGATGAGAAAAGGGAATAATATAGCCTGTGGATATGATCTGTTGCACCCAGGAATCTGTTACGTTTCGCCAGGTGCTTTGGTGCAAGGACAAGCATTCCCCGACTGCATCCAGAGGAAAACAATGGGCCTCCCCTTCAGGAGTGCTGAAAAGGCTTCCCTGGAAAGGAATTGCTGAAGCCCAGGTTTTGCGGACCACCTTTGCAGCAAGGCTGGTGTCTTCCATTTTGGTTCCCCTCTCTGACCCTGGAGGAACTCCCTTCTACATGGATCTTGGAAAGGCCCTTAGGATTTTTTTGAACCACATTTTTCCACCACTCCTCTGGTTCCTAGAGAAGGACCTTGGGGGGGGGGGGGTGAAGAAACGTACACCCACAGCAGAAAGGGTCTTATCACCTTTCTCACACCTGGATAAAGTCTCTTATTTTTGGGCCAAACAAGGATGTTCCATCAAAGGGAGCACTGACGAAGGAAGATTTGAATAGTTCTGCAAAGTCACATAGGTGCATCCAGGCATGTCTCTTTATGCCTACACCTATATCTACTACTGAGGAAGTCCCTTCGGTTGTATGTGCAATCAGCCTCATGGACATATTAGACAGAGATTATAGGGTGGCTAGCTGGGAAGCCACTTTCTCTTGGACTCCCTCGGTTACAGCTCCCGCCAGGGTATCTGACAATTCCTTAATCAGATCCCACTGAAGTCTTGTAAAGTATACGAAGAAGTTCAAAGAACTTATGGGGAAGGTTGATGAACCATGGACCCGCTTCTCAAATCTGTCCATAGCCCAACACTCCCTGTTGGGGTGATGGAGAGATGAACTCTCCTCAGAGAGTTCCTTTTTTGTGGCAATCGCTATGACCATGGCATCCACTGCTAACCTCTTGGCCCAGAACTGTTTATTTTCAGGGGAGATATTTTGTCAGGTCTCTTGGGGATGGGTTCGATGGTGTCTGGAGTTTCCACACCTGTAGTGAAATCAACTGAATGAGTTCAATGGGTGTTGTCACCCAAAAGGTGGACAGGCGCATACCGAAAGCCTGTACGTAAACAGATTCCTCAGAGGAAAGGTTTTGGGACTTCCAGCCACCTCTTTGTTTTAAAATTTCTAGGATGTCTCCAGAGGAGACATCTTCAGGTGGCGATCTTGGGACCCTTCCCCTCATCAAAATCTGTGTCCTCGGTGACTAATTCCTGGGGAGAATCCAAGTACTTTCTCTTACACTTCTTTTTCTGAGGGACCTCCTCAGGGAGATAATCTGGGAAGGTGTCAGAAGATTTTGTCCAAACACCAAAAAGGCACCAATAATTTATTCTCATTTTTATATTCATATTTATATTTACATTCACAATTATATTTACATCTAGATTCTTACCATTTTAACATTTACCTTTGTTGATGTAAATGGCATTGTTACCTATCTTTTGTTCCTTCAAACAGTTCTTGAAAACAGATTTTTATGGTTTTCTTTGTTTTTTTAAAAAGACGAACTGTTTTATTTAATGATTTAATTAACTGTTTAATGAATTCCTATTATCTATTTAATGTTTCAGTATTTAGTATTTAAGGGATGATTTGAAATGAAGTTTGTACTCTGATGATGCCCTAAGTACGAGGGTGAAAGCGCTTAGTTTCCTGTGGAGTGTATTGTGGATTTTACATTCTTGTTTTGGTCAAGTTTTATCAATAAAGGTTTTTTTTGCAACCAGGATCCAAGGTTTGCTGGAATTTTTAGCTTAAAGGTGTCAGAAGATGACAGAATCTGAGTCTGGGAAACCTGAGACTTCAGCACCCACTGTCCCAGTGGAGAGGCAGTTGGAATAACAAAGCCAGATTGGGGTACCTGTTCCGAGGGGGATGGTACCGACTGAGTCGCCATAAGTGAGACTGCCCTTCTCCATTGCCTCAAAGGCCCCCCCCCCCAAAGAGGGAAGGGAGTCTGGAACAGAGATACAGTGCCTCAGGACCAGGGTCACTACCACTCTGAAGAACCGACCCTCAAGACAGAAGCCGGAGCCAACTTATCTTGAGCTGAAGCCCTGAGAAGCAAGGACTGCTCCAAAAATCCTGGAGTGGAGTCGAGTCCTGCCCCCCCCCCCCCCGAACAGACAGAGTAGCTATGGCTCTGAGATGTCTCTGGTTCCAAAGCCACCAAATAGCTCAGGGGGATTACTGGTTCCGAAGATATGAAAATCTCAGGAACCGGTACAGTTGGTGCTGGGAGATTCAGAACAGGTGACACTAA